>NC_044056.1:2733422-2755922 GCF_902167405.1 Gadus morhua | reverse complement strand
GTTTATTTTTACCGAACCACACGAGAGTACGCATGCACACACACGCTCGCAAAAACATGATTTTGTTCTATAGGTGTGCCGAAATTATCAAAGCTATAATATAGCATGGATTAAATAATAGCATATTTTATGCCTATCATCCTCACCACACATATTTCATCCAGCATTTTGGTCATTAAACATGCAAACAACAAGTGTATACAAAAATGTCATAAAAAATATATATAATTGTCAACTTTTCCTCCCGAAAAGACAAGGAACGGGAACTTTATTAATTCTTGTATCATAGCGCCTTGAATTAATTTCAGTTAAATTATGACAATATGGCTACTGCAGAACATGGCCACCAGCTGGACCTCTTTGGTATACAACGTATACAAACGTTGGTTCATAAGTCGGTTGGAGCATGCTCAGACAACCAGATGCCATCATTCTAGGTTCTTTAGACCAGCGGCAGAGTAGATAATACACTATATATACAGGCTGCCTCGCTAGGCTCCAGCCTGGTTACCAACTGTCTCACCGTTTTCAACCGCCTCTCCTAGCAGGAGATTTCTTAGCTCTGTGAGACGGTAAGATGGAAGAAAGACTTTTTGTGAACAATAGCGGGGGGGGGGGAAAGTGAAAAGAGATTATATCAGAGTCTGGAACGGCCTCACTATGCGTACTGCTGTGTGCTGTTCAGCAAAAGCCCACATGCCTCTTTCAAACAGTGCTGCCATGGGAAACTGAGTAGTGTTTACCCTTGTTCAGACCCATTAACACCAAACATTCAATTCACTGGCAGCTTTCAGAAATGCCAGTATGCCCCACTCATGTTCCCACTTGTGGATTCAAACGGAACGGTCCGGAATGCCGCCACCGGCTGAAAAAAAAAACCCGCACTCCCAGGCCTTGGTGTTCGGGTCCAGACTTTGTTGCATTGTCAAGAGTTATTTATTTATTTCTTCATGTTGTCTCTGTGGGGAACAGGAGCTGCTTGTTAGAGGTAGCACAGTTCTTTGTTGATTCTTTGCTCAAGGAGCAGGCCGCCCTAAATTAACCAGTTGTAAACTTGGAGCAACTTCAAGGTTTTCTGCTTGTGAAACTTAATTAGTTTGATAATTTGCTTGTTGTATAACAATATGTAAAGTACATTCAGAAACACTCAAGAGAACATTGAACAACTCTGATCTCGGCTTGAAATCTGCTGAAAAGTTTCTACACATCGATGCATGTTTTATAAACTACAGAACATGTGCCCTTACTACTCTGCATCTGCTCTAACATCTTCTTATTCAAAATGAATGCATTGTTTATGTTTCGCTAATGTTTGAAAGTGGAGATGAGAACTCAAACAAAAAATAGAGATCCCTCCAGCTCTGCTAAACATATCTGTTGATCCTTCATGTTAGTTACCCGTGAGAAAGATCAGATTGAATAAAGGTTTTTAAAAAAACAAACATCTAAATGACCCTTGTACACTCTTCCCAGTCCTACAGAAGAACTGGGGGGCCTGCTGACCCTTGGCCCCCCCGTGGCCCCCGCCCCTGCCTCTGACACTCCGGGGTCCTAATGAACACGGCCTGGGCAGTGTGTTGATGCTCTTCCTGTCACAGAGCGATGTGTGAACCTCTATTAGCAGTAAAGTGTTGTGATGCGTGAAAGGAGGAAGTCCAAAGGTTGGTCACTAGGCTAACATGGCGGAGGCCCGACAAATGTCCGCAATGCCAAAGCCTCTGGTCTTAAAGGAGGCCCTCGCTTCATGCAGAGATACCATAGCAGTTAAACTCGTTCTGTTTTATTGCTGGGGTCGGCTTAGCTCAGGAGGTAGAGCTGTTGTCTTGTAACCGAAATATTGCTAGTTCGGTCCCCAACTCCTCCTAGCTGAGTGTTGATGTGTCCCTGTCAAGACACTTAACCCTAACTGCTCCTGACGAGCTGGCTGTCGCCTTTTATGGTTGACTCTGTGTCGATGTGTGTCTTAACCGATGTAAGTCACTTTGGATAAAAGCGTCTGCTAAATGATTGTAAATTCTAATTCTGTTATTATTCTTATTTAATCAAAACTAAAACAGCATCACAAATGTAAAACCAACATTTTCCTTTTCTGGCCAGCACATTATCCAGCGTTAGCTGATTGATCTCCTTGTTGTCGGCCCAAGGGGGACTCCCCGCTGAGTCAACATAACGAGACGCTTCTCAGTGGTGGAGACCAGGGTTATACGACTGCTGGCCTTTGAGCATCTGTCAGTTCAGACAGAAACCCCCTAACTGCAGTTAACCACAACTTCCCCACGCCCGGTTGCCAAATAACCTTCTACTAACAAGAAGCGCTGTGAGAAGATGAAGTGAGAACCTCAACCTGGTCGGCTCCATCATGTGCTCGTCCGGTGTAAAAGCATTCAAGGAATTTGCTGTTTGGTGTTAAATGCCGACTCCTGTGGCATTACAATGTGAGCCCTTAAGTTAACCTGAGCCTTCGACCTCTTAGACGGCCGTGAACAGAACCGTCCCACCTGCAGGAAAATATGGATTTATTGAAATGCTCAAACCTCAACCCTCATGTGGAAAAATATATCTTTCATGCGACATATTTATTTTAATTAGTTGTCTCCCTCTATCCTTATCACAACTCCACATGCGTTTGGAGGAAATGAAAAGCCTTGGCCCTTCAAAGGCATCGTTATTTTTGGATGATGGCTTATTGGAAATCATTAATCACTGTATCAACACAATGTGGTGAACACATTTATTGCAGTAAATCCTTTTCTCTCGGAAATAAAAAAAAACTATTTGTCTGACCGGAATTACCTTCAGAGCGATTGTTAGTGAAAAGCGTACAATAGAAACATTTGTTTAATATCACGAATCCCATGCCAAACAAACGTCTACCATTGATATGCTATGCTTACGTCAGTCTCAGTAGCGGAGGGGCTTATCAGCATAACCTCTCCGGCTATCTGAATGACATTCTATTGTCTACTCTGCTCTGGCGATGCTCCAGCTAAAACCCTCCTGTTCCCCTTCTACCCATCATCAATACGTCGCAAACAGCGCGGCTCATATGGCCTTTATTAAGACCATACCTGCACATGCAGCCTCGCGGTGTGACGTGTGGTAAGGGTCCGTTTCTCCAGGAGAGATCGTCCACATCGTTGCTGGAGGCTCATCAGCATGGCGTGATGAAGCCCACGAAAGACAACAAACAGGAAATACAAAACAAGACGGGTTCGCCAGGATTCCAGTGAAAACCAAACCCGGTGACCAATTAGCCCGGGATGAACTCCTGCTGGGGTGTGATGAGCTGAGAACCTGAGGGCAAGTCAGTGAGCAGAGGGCCCACACGTCTCTGGGAGTGGCCCCGCTGCTCACACACTATCTGCCCTGGATCTCACGTCCGGTGCAGGTGTAGAGGCTGCACCAAGCCGCGCTTATGTAGAGCATATCTCCTTCCACCTCCACACACACCACCGTAAGACGCTTTCTGTCCCTTCTTTTCACTTATTTTCTTAGTTGTCTTTCTTCTTTTTCTCTCTCTCTCTCTCTCTCTCTCTCTCTCTCTCTCTCTCTCTCTCTCTCTCCATCTCTCTCTCCTTCTCCCTCTCCCTCTCTCTCTCCATCTTTCTCTCTCTCTCTCGTTTCCTCTCTCTCCATCTCCCTCTCCCTCTCCCTCTCTCTCTCTCTCTCTCTCTCTCTCTCTCTCTCTCTCTCTCTCTCTCTCTATCTCTCTCTCTCCCTCTCATTCTCTCTCTCTCTCTCCCCCCTCTCCCTCTCTCTCCATCTCTCTCTCTCTCTCTCTTTCCCTCTCTCTCCCTCTCTCTCTCCCTCTCTCTCTCTCTCTCTCTCTCTCTCTCTCTCTCTCTCTCTCTCTCTCTCTCTCTCTCTCTCTCTCTCTCTCTCTCTCTCTCTCTCTCTCTCTCTCTCTCCATCTCTCTCTCCCTCTCCCTCTCCCTCTCTCTCTCTCTCTCTCTCTCTCTCTCTCTCCTCTCCCTCTCCCTCTCTCTCTCCCTCTCCCTCTCTCTCCATCTCTCTCTCTCTCTTTCCCTCTCTCTCCATCTCTCTCTCCCTCTCCCTCTCCCTCTCCCTCTCTCTCTCTCTCTCTCTCTCTCTCTCTCTCTCTCTCTCTCTCTCTCTCTCTCCCCCCACTCACACACCTATGCATGTCTCTCGGCCCCTCTGGCTTTCCCACACTCTGCTCCTGATAGAGGCCTTGAGAGGGGAGGCAGATGGCATAACAGAGGCAGCAGGGAACAATAAACAGTGTGTATCAGTGACAGCACCGCGGGGAGCACGGCCAGGTGAACGCAGGACTCCCAGCCCTGATTTCCGATTCCAAAGGTAAATACCACAGCCACCCAGTATCTTTCTCAAACAAACACACACACACACACACACACACACACACACACACACACACACACACACACACACACACACACACACACACACACACACACACACACACACACACACACACGCACGCACGCACCCACACAGTCACACACATTTCTACTGACCATAGTATCTCAATCTATATATTTATTTTACTTTAATCTTTTTAAATCTTTAGAGGGTACCCCTGCATTCTGTCCCCTTTCACAGTTCACTACTCACATGACCATGACACGATGGTCATAAAAGTAACAAACTCAGTACACACGGGTAACCAACCATGTTGGTTACCCGAGAATTCAAATCACAAGGATGTTTAGTCTTATCTACAATGGTTATTGGTCATTTTTTTGGGCACTAAAAATACCAATCAACAGTATTAAACAGGTGTGCAGCCTCAGCCGGTCCAATCAGTCTGACTCTGGCCAGGTGAGGCTGCTTCAACCCTCTATCACCCACACACACCCTCCACAGTGAGCTTAGCAGAAAAATAGTTTTTCAAAGGTTTGCATGATTCATAAATACATTAATGTAATCCATGTTACTGGCTACTTATTACATTTTAGACGGCTTTATCCAAAGTGACTTATAACGGTTCACATTAACATCCACTTACGACGGTTCATGTATACGCTAACACATGGACAGAGGAGTCAACCATGAAGGCGACAGCCAGCTCAACGGGAGCAGTTAGGGTGAGGTGTCTTCCTTAGGGACACTTTGAACCACGCAAACTAGCAAAAAACTAGCAGAAAAAGAACTGGCAAACCTCCGGTTATAGGTGACCACTCTCTATCTCCTAAGCTATGCCGACCGTACTTCCTACTGAGGTCATTGTCTTTGAGGAGGCCAATATGTGTCCTGTGTTCCTGTAGAAGCATTAGCATGACCTTGGTCTCTACATCATCAAAAAATAAGATGGTTTATATGTCTGATAAAGTATAATCAATCATTTATTGCCAAAGAAACAAAAAGTAATTCTACAGCATCCTTATGGCCCTCAGCGAGTGGCCCCGACATAATCCACCGAGTCATCGTTGGTTCTGATCGTGCTCTGCTTCCCTGTTCACTGGTCAGCTCCTCTCAACCTGCAGCTGGTCCCATTTACTCCACAGCCAAGCGTGTGTGCGTACATGCCCGCGTGTGCGTCTGTGCCCCTGCTCGGGATCCCATTGGTTTCATCCTGATTGGATAAACCAATAAGGCGTGTGTGTGTGTCATTTCCTCTGCTCCCCGCTCTCACGTTCTCTGACTCATCTGTTTACCCTCCTCTATTCTCTCCCTTCCATCCGTCTCACGGACAGATGCTGACTGTTAATCAGCCCGCTGTAAATGTCAATATTGATGCAATGAGCCGCACCTGTTCTGAATTAGACTGATTCGACCCTGGGGTGGGTGAGTCTGGGCTGTGTATGCTAATCAATGGACTCAAAACCGCACACCTTTGGGGATAGCTCTGACACGACAGAACTGAACGCCAGCTCTTTGTGTAACAAACATCCCAACTCTTCAATAAACAGTTTTTCAACAACTTCCTGTGTCCTTGTTGTTGGAGGAGCCCAGTCGTGGGTCAGGGAGGACTGCCACAGCATGGCTCCTGGTTTGGTCCTTTTGGGGTCCGTATTCTGGTTGGTTCCCTCTATATGTCACATGGTGCGTTTCTGTATTCTGGTTGGTTCCCTCTGTATGTCACATGGTGCGGTTCTGTAATCTGGTTGGTTCCCTCTATGTGTCACATGGTGCGGTTCTGTATTCTGGTTGGTTCCCTCTATTTGTGGCATAGTGGTGGTTCTTCCCCTCTGCAGACACACCCTCCATACACCTGTAGTAATTGTGTGATACTGTGTGCGGCAGTATGTTCTTTGTAAGGGTAGCTGCAGTACGTATTTGGAATGCAGCCTCAATGTTAGCGTGCAATCCATTCACGTGCACATTCTATCACTTAAGTACACGTGTTGCACAAGTGTCCCAGCCAGGCCAGGAGCCATTACTTTAGGACTCCAATTCCAACTGAACTATTCCCCAGAGCCAGCTCCTCTCCACGACCTCCTCCTCCTGCTCCTCCTCTTCCTCAGTGAATGATGAAAGGGTCCAGGGTGTTCTGGTGAGGGGGGGGGATGTGCCACTTGACTGCGCTGTATAGAACTTGTGACAGAGAGTGTGACCTCCCTGCGGGGCCTTGCAGAGGTGACAGAATGCTGCTCATGTGCCCACATGAGCCTCGCCGTTGTCCTCTCGCGGGCCGCGTGCTTTCCCCTGTGTACATATAAATACACAACCACCACATCGCGTGGATAGAACACACAATAGTGTGTGTGTGTCTTTGTGTGCGTGTGTGTCTATTGTGAGTGTGTTTGTGTGTGTTGAACTTGAGGGAAAACTGGAAGGAGATACACAAATTTACTTCAACTCTAGTGATCTATCTATATTATGAAGCCAATTGCCATGTTTGAAGAAGTGTTGGGGAAAGGAGGAGGCGATACTAGATTTTGAACGATGGATTTGTTAATTTATAATAAAAAAATACTTTTTGTCATTAAACTGTGCATAGGAACTGCCTTATCACAGTTAGACTACACCATGGCAGTCACAGACCTAGTTAGACAGAACAGCTGGGCAAACGCTTAAAAGATTTTTGGGCAAGTCTTTCCCAGTGTGGCAATGTCATTGCCACAGTTGGGAAGTCTTGCCAACTTGGGAAGTCTTGCCCAAAAAATCCCTTTTTGCAATTACAATATTACATTATTACAGATTACAATATTTTGAGAATAGTCTGAGCCTGAACGAAAAAAAAGGGACACTTGATCCTAGGTAGCTTCAAAGACAGTTGGCCTTGCGGCACTTAAAATAGACTCGACTGGATCATTAATTTGCATGAAGGTGGAAGAATAGTAATACGTGGCTTGAATACCAACACAACACTGCTCTCCAGTGGCTACATGCTCTGCAGACGTAAATGGCAACATGCAACAGAAGCAAAGGCAGTTCACCAATGCAATGCTTTTTATGTACTCGCATGATTCTTGCAATTTCTGGGTTGTATCGGAATTGTTGAATGCAATTATTTTAAATAAGTTTGCATAACAGCGTCTGCTAAATTAATGAAATGTAATGAGGTACATTCCACACATTACAACAGCCATTAACGTCTATACACACAACACAAAAACAATCTACACTTTCGCCCCCTAGTCTCTCTCTCCACCTGATGTTTGATACGCATAACTTAAATTAAAAGTTGTTTCTGCCAGTACACTAGGTGGCGCTTGTGGGATATTCAATCCTGCAGTATGTCAAAATTGTTGCCGGAAGTTGACGTCAACTGACGTAAAAGTTTGTCTAGCGCTTGTCCCATGCATGGTTCCATGTGGTTTTGATTTGAGTTTAAAACTACTTAATTGAGGAAACATTCAGCATCAGGATGGTTAAAAAAGGTAAGAAAGAGAAGAAGGTAAAAGGAGCTGAGAAGACAGCTGCCAAAATGGAGAAGAAGGTTTCTAAGAGATCCAAACGAGAGGAGGTAGGGTTCTCGGTACCATGATGCTGAAAACAAAGCACAACACAACATCAACAACTCTATGATGTACTTATAGTTGCATCTTTAGGGAGATACAACGGCATAGCTGTTCTATTGAGCATTGTTTATTATAATCTGGTTATAAACCATGTATTATAAACTATGTTAGTTATTGTTTATACAGTAACAGAATAGTAATATTTTGCCCAGTTGCTTCCGATCTTTAAATGAACCTTCAGCCTTCATCGTTCTTTATATCCTCCTTGATTGTTCTGTAGGAGGATTTGGAGGCTCTGATAGCCGAGTTCCAGAACCTTGATGCCAAGAAGACCCAGGTGGTGGAAACCGAATGTCCGCCTCCATCGCCCAGGTTATCCATTCACGTTTACATCAAAATCATCATCAATCTCTCTTAATGTACTTATGAATCCCCAAAATTATATACTTAAGACGATGAGATGAACTTTGTTGTTTTAAAGATTTGAACGCCGTTGCTGGGATTTCCTAAATGGGAATTAAAAAATTATCCAGGATCGATAATTTGACTCTGTCTGTCTGTCTGTCTGTCTGTCTTTCACCCAGGCTTAATGCATCTTTGTCTCCCCACCCTGAGAAGGATGAACTCATCCTTTTTGGGGGAGAATTCTTCAATGGGAAAAAGGTAGTGACATCTAAACTACACACGTGTGGTGAAGGGCTTGTCCTGTACCCTCAGTGATGTCACACACCTGTTTGAACGTGCTGTGATGAAGCCGGCTCTCTGCTCCCTGATAGACGTACCTGTACAACGAGCTGTACTTCTACAACATTAAGAAGAACAGCTGGGTGAAGTCGGAGATCCCCAACCCCCCTCCACCGCGCTGCGCCCACCAGGTGAGCCCCCCCCCCCCCCTCAGCTGGATACACAACACCTTCTCAAATGTACATACAAGATGCATATCTTATCACATATTTTATTACCACACAGAAGGGCATTTTTAAAAAAACAAAATGCCCACTTAACCGTTGGTTTCCTATGGTACAAAAACTAAAGTATGTTTATCCTTGGGCTCTGAGTAGTGGCATTGTCACACCAAAATTGTACCGCCTACGTAATCCGCGTTCGAAACATTACGTTGTCGTTCGACGCGATTGGCCGTTGCCAGGCAGGTTTCAACAAACTTTTGCACAATGTTGGCAAAGACGAAAAAACATAATACAGACAACACTTGTTTTTACTTTATATTACTATTGTATTGAATTTAGCTAGTAAACTGAGTGTTTAAAGTGTATCGTAGTCTAGCTAGCTTGTGTTAATACACTCAGTTTACTAGCTAAATGCGATTAAACATCTAAATACAATGCAAATATAAAGTTAACAACGCTAATAAATGTCATTTGTAAAATAAGTGTTATCTGTTTTATGTTATTTCGTCTTGTGACGCTCAATGAATGAGCGCAAATGTTCGCAAATGTTCATCAACCTTCCTACCTCATCCAGGCAACGTTCAACGCGATCGTCCGTTGCCAGGCAACGTTCAACGCCATCGTCCGTTACCAGGCAACCGACGATGGCGTCAGTCCGTTGCCAGGCAGCTTTGGAAGTTGTGAACGCGGATTACGTAGGCGGTACAATTTTCGCCCCCGGTACAATGTTGGTGCGACGGCGCCATCAACGGAATAGAAGGCACCCAAACGTAGGGAGGGGGTTTGGGCGGTGTAGGGTGGCAGTGACCCCCGTCTTTCTTCCCCCAGGCGGTGGTGGTGCCCCAGGGGGGGGGGCAGCTCTGGGTGTTCGGGGGAGAGTTTGCCTCTCCTGACGGGGAACAGTTCTACCACTACAAGGACCTCTGGGTGCTGCACCTGGCCACTCACACCTGGGAGAACATCAAGTACGTGGGGGGCGTGGGGGGATCAGGCTGAGCTGATTGGATCGCTGCTAGAGGGTTGTGGGACTAGACTGGGTGAACACGGCCTGTCGATGTTGTGACTACTAGGAAGTTGTTTGTCATCCCATACGCCTCAAGTGTGTGTGTGTGTGTGTGTGTGTGTGTGTGTGTGTGTGTGTGTGTGTGTGTGTGTGTGTGTGTGTGTGTGTGTGTGTGTGTGTGTGTGTGTGTGTGTGTGTGTGTGTGTGTGTGTGTGTCCGTCCAGAGCTACAGGCGCCCCGTCTGGGAGGAGCGGTCACCGGATGGTTCTGAGCAAGAAGCAGCTGCTGGTGTTCGGAGGCTTCCACGAGAGCACCAGGTAGGAGTCAGTCACCACACTGGTCCATTGAGGGGGGGGCACCAGGTAGGAGACGGTCACTACACTGGTCCATTGAGGGGGGGGCACCAGGTAGGAGACAGTCACCACACTGGTCCATTGAGGGGGGGGCACCAGGTAGGAGACAGTCACCACACTGGTCCATTGAGGGGGGGGCACCAGGTAGGAGACAGTCACCACACTGGTCCATTGAGGGGGGGGGCACCAGGTAGGAGACAGTCACTACACTGGTCCATTGAGGGAGGGGCATCAGGTAGGAGACGGTCACTACACTGGTCCATTGAGGGGGGGGGGCACCAGGTAGGAGACGGTCACCACACTGGTCCATTGAGGGGGGGGCACCAGGAGAAGGGCTCCCCTGGAGGACAGCCCGCTAAGCGACCCACACGATCAACAAAGGACCGATAAAAACATCCACAAGCAGCAGAAGGCAAAATCGTCACTATGCAACTAATCCTTTGCTTGCTTTTCTTTGATCATACGTTCACATGAGACACTTTATGGATGTGTTACATTATTTTGTATTGTTTCTTATTGCATGCGTTGTGTATCACACCAAACATTGTTACATTTGCATTATGGCATTCATCCAAAATGCTTCATACACGCATCGAGTCACTGACGGCGGAGTCAACCGGGAAACTCGTTGGGAAGTTAGGATTAGGGACACCTCGACACTAAAGGGGGAGCCCAGACACCCTGCTGTACCTCCTGAGCTGAGCCGACCCCGTTCTCACGTCCGTCCGCACGTTGTTGTTGTTGTTGTTTTCAGGGACTTCATCTACTACAACGACGTCTACGCCTTCTCCCTGGACTCCTTCTCCTGGTCCCGCCTCTCTCCCTCTGGCTCCGCCCCCTCGCCACGCTCCGCCTGCCAGATGACGTGCACGCCCGACGCCTCCGGGGTCATCGTCTACGGAGGCTACTCCAAACTGGTGTGTGTGTGTGTGTGTGTGTGTGTGTGTGTGTGTGTGTGTGTGTGTGTGTGTGTGTGTGTGTGTGTGTGTGTGTGTGTGTGTGTGTGTGTGTGTGTGTGTGTGTGTGTGTGTGTTCTGTTTGACTGTCTTTCTTTCGGTCTCTATTTTATCATGATGTTGAGGTAACTTTTCTGTCATTTTGTCCTAATTTGTGTGTGTGTGGTGTGTGCGTGTCTGTGCTGTGTGTGTGTGACTGCTGTGTGTGTGTGTGTGTGTTCCAATGCAGAAAGCCAAGAAGGACGTGGAGAAGGGGACCATCCACTCTGACATGTTCCTCCTGAAGCGAGAGTCGAAGGACGACCAAGGTAAACCCGACCAGAGGACGGCTTCATTAGGGTTAGGTTAACACATCCTGTTCACCCAGACAGACAGACAGACTGACTGACTGACTGACTGACTGACTGACTGACTGACTGACTGACTGACTGACTGACTGACTGTAGACCCTGCAGTCCAATAGGCAGCCTCACTGTATATAACAGCTGAACACCACGGTGCAGTATTAACACTATGTCATGTTCCTGTCCCCCCCCCTCCCAGAGAAGTGGTCCTGGTCCAGGGTGAACCCGGCGGGGAACAAGCCCCCGCCGCGGTCGGGCTTCTCGCTGGCGGTGGGGCCGGGGGGGCGGGCCGTGCTCTTCGGGGGGGTGTGTGACGAGGAGGACGATGAGACACTGGAGGGAGACTTCTACAACGACCTGTACCTGTACGACGGGGGCAAGAACCGCTGGTACCCCGGGCAGCTCAGGGTACGTAGCAGGGCAGCTAACCAGCTCAGGGTACGTAGCAGGGCAGCTAACCAGCTCAGGGTACGTAGCAGGGCAGCTAACCAGCTCAGGGTACGTAGCAGGGCAGCTAACCAGCTCAGGGTACGTAGCAGGGCAGCTAACCAGCTCAGGGTACGTAGCAGGGCAGCTAACCAGCTCAGGGTACGTAGCAGGGCAGCTAACCAGCTCAGGGTACGTAGCAGGGCAGCTAACCAGCTCAGGGCAGTTAATCAGCTCAGGGTACTTATCAGGGCAGCTCAGGGTACGTATTGGGGTAACTCAGGGTACGTATCGGGGTAACTCAGGGTACGTATTGGGGTAACTCGGGGTACGTATCGGGGCTGGGCAATAAATCAACGATCTCAAAACTAATATAATCAAGTTGAAACTATTATCTTTTGTTTATTTTATTCATAAATATTTGATAGAAATAGAAGAGCTGGATACATTTTTGCACATTATTTTCTAATCGAAGTTCTCAGTTGCAACGTTTTTTTCTCTGAGAGAAATGCTGAACAACTGCTTCATGTTTCTATTTTCTGTCTCTATAATATTCCTGGTTTCAATATTGACCACTAGTGCTCTTCCCCGCGCTGCAGGGGACCAAGTCGGAGAAGAAGAAGAGGCGCCGGGGGAAGAAGGCCGCCGGAGGGGGGGAGGAGGAGGGGGGAGCTGAGGCGGGGGAGGAGGAGGCGGTCGCCCAGGGCCCCGTGGAGGTCGTCAAGGAGATTGTTGCCGAGGACGGCACAGTGATGACCATCAAGGAGGTGATCCCCGGAGCGCAGGAGGAGGAGGAGGACGAAGAGGAGGAAGACGATGACGAAGGTGTGTGGTGGCCTGTTTGTTTAGTATGTAGTCCACTTCAGACTGTTGGTTAGGGCTGGGCGATTCATCGACTTTTGATCGATTTCGGCGTCAAACGATCACAATTTCTTTTCCAACAAATATTTTTGTAACTTTTTTTTTTTAGCGTTTTATAGAAAGTGCAGATACATATCTGATACACAACATGTTTTCAAACTCAAAAATAATTGTTTGATTAATCGGGATTTCAATATTTACCTAAATAATCGTGATTATGATTTTTCCCATAATCGAGCAGCCCTGCTGTTTGTGTTGTTGATAATGTGTATACAGTCTGTTGGTGTTGTTGATAATGTGTATAGTCTGTTGGTGTGGTTGATGAGGTATTGTGTACATGCCAGTAGCTCCACGGTGATGTTGCGATGTTAAAAACTAAACTAGCAGTGGCAGCTGTCTGGTTGCTGCGACGACTGATGATAAGATATTGATTAAGAGTCAACAGTACCGACGCAGAAATAAGTGGGCATCCTGTTTCCAACCCTGCAATAACACAAGGACAATATGAGGATCAGGAGACTGATTAAGGCTTACAGGTGGAACAAAGCTAACAACAAACAAATATTCAGCCGGCAAAAACATTTCCTGGAGGGAAGACAAGATAAAGTCTTCCCTCCAGGAAATGCTTGTGTCTATAAAGGTTTAAAATCAACACCATTTATCCGGATATGTGCAGAAAAGAAGCATAACACGCCTTCCTGAAAGCTTCTTCCACCCTCCCAGATGTGTAGAAATCTGCAGTAGAATATCCCCATGAGAATGAGAATAGATAGACCAGAAACCAGCTTCACTCTATCGCCTTCAGTGTGGGGGGGCTCTCTGCTGGGGGCATCACTCGATCCCCTTCAGTGTGGGGGGGCTGTCTACTGGGGGCATCACTCGATCCCCTTCAGTGTGGGGGGTCTCTCTCTACCGGTGGCATCACTCTATCTCCTTCAGTGTGGGGGGGCTCTCTACTGGGAGCTTCACTCTATCCCCTTCAGTGTGGGGGGGCTCTCTACTGGGAGCTTCACTCTATCCCCTTCAGTGTGTGGGGGCTCTCTACTGGGGGCATCACTCGATCCCCTTCAGTGTGGGGGGGCTCTCTACTGGGGGCATCACTCGATCCCCTTCAGTGTGGGGGGGCTCTCTACTGGGGGCTTCACTCTATCATCCAGTCAGTGTTTTTGGGGGCTGTGTGCCCCCCCCCCCTAGTAGTCTTGCTCTAGCAGAGTTGGACTGCTGGTCCCAGATGAGTGGTGTCTGTCTCCTCTCACACCTCCGCCCCCCCCCCCCCCCCAGCCTGGGCCACCCTGGTGGAGCCCTGCTCGCGCTGCAGCGCCATGGCAACGGTGCGTCAGGGCAAGCTGTACCTGTACGGGGGCATGTTCGAGGTGGGCGACCGGCAGTTCACCCTCAACGACTTCTACTGCCTGGACCTCAACAAGATGGAGCAGTGGGAGGTGCTGGTGGAGATGGATCCCAGTGAGTCGAACCGTACACGCGCACGCACGCACGCACGCACGCACGCACGCACTCACAGGATGCTGATGTGATGCATGTACGGGTGAATGTGCACAAACACACATTCATATTCTCCTTCCTCCTTCCTCCAACACAGAGACTCAAGTGTGGCTGGAGGAGTCTGATTCTGAGGATGAGGACGAGGAGGAGGAGGAAGAGGAAGAGGAAGAGGGGGAGCGGGAAGAGGGCGAAGGAGAAGGGGCCAAAGGAGGCGGAGCCAAAGAGGAGCAAGAGGAAGAATCTGACGAAGAGAGCGATGAAGATGATAACGGTAATAGTGCGGGATTTAAAAGATAAATTATTTAGCTTGTGCTTGACTATTTTAATTGTCATATATGCACATTTCTAAGTCATGTCAACACTGTCCCGCGGTAAGTCTTAGGTTGTTTCCCAAAGTGAAGGAAGCATACTCATACACCCCTTTAAGGACGCTACGTCATAGAACGCCGAGAAGCACTGTTCCGATGTTGAGAACACTCAGAAACTCGCGTCCTTTATTTTTTGAGAATTCCGAGATCTTTCAAGGATGCATCGATGGATCCTCAACGAGCCAAAATACCCACAATCCTTTGCGTTCACACCCTGTTTGAACGCAAAGGATATTTGAAAAATGCGTATAGAAAGAAATACACATTGCTTTACACAAGTGAAGTTATTTGAGCATTTCAGAAATATTTTGAGCCGTATTGCTTTTTATAGATTAATCATGTAAATGCAAAAGAATTACCTGTGCGATTTTTTTTTTTTAAACGTTTTTGCAACGTACTTTATTTTGCATGGATTGATTTGTTTTAACATGTAAGTAGCTGGTGTTTAAACAAACTGCTGTCACCAATAACAATCTCAACAATTCAAATTCTGAACACTGGAGCAATATTTAAAAAGCGGAAGCGCTTCCACACTAGCAATTCGTTCCAAACTCTGACCGACACAAACACTAGCCAGCACTCTAGCCTCATCTCCATAGGACGCGACTCGCAAGGAAGTGTTGTAGCACGGCTGCAGCCTTCACTTTGGGGAGCGTGAAGCCCTCACCCCTAACTCTCCCCCCCCGTCTCCAGCGGACCACCCCCCGGTGCAGAAGGAGGAGGCGCTGGAAGCCTACCAGGCCAGGACGGAGCAGTACTGGGTGGGCCTGGCCCGGGCCAACATGGGCCCCGAGGCCAAGGACAAGAAAGTGGGCAAGGTCGGCCTTGCAATGGCTAAAGTCTTCTATGAAGATCAATAGCAAGGCGTGTGTGTGTGTGTGTGTGTGTGTGTGTGTGTGTGTGTGTGTGTGTGTGTGTGTGTGTGTGTGTGTGTGTGTGTGTGTGTGTGTGTGTGTGTGTGTGTGTGTGTGTGTGTGTGTCTCTCATTGTATTTCAATGTTTTATTAAATCCTTTTGAGACGGTTCTTTTTATATATTTTTTTTCTGCCGACTGCACCATCATATTGGATCTGCCATCCTAGTAAAGATTCTCCACTTAAATTCATGAAGTTGGGGTTGATTTATGATACAGATTGATTACAGCCTACATCTTTTAAATGAAACACTATCAGTGAAGGTTCTCTGCCAAAACTAAATGTTTACAATTCATATTACAATTTTCTTTATTGTATCATTTCAACAATTAAAGGACTGCCTGTTGCATTTGTGAAACAAGTCTTCGTCAATCCTGTGCCATAACAGAAAGTAGAATGTGATTTTTTTTTATCGAACATCTACCCCCTCTAGTGGCCGTTTCTTACAATAAGCAATTCAAGAGGCATTTTACGTAGTCAACGAAGTTGTAATCTTCTCGCTAATACTTATTTAGTTGCTCTTCTACGGATAGCCGGTTTCTCATTTTGGGGTCTGTCACTGTGATTTCAAACCATGACACGAATACAAACTACAAGGTGCCGTTAATCATGCTCATAGGCAAAGTAGATCAATCAAAAGCTAATATAGCTCTCAATTAAGGATATTTTCGACTGCCTCGGAACTGCGGTGAACATTAAGTACCTGCTAAATGTTATAGCGAGAAGTCATTTGGGGCCAAATAGGTAAGATTTACTACTTCATTGCAATTATTTAAAACATCGTTTGCGTAAGTTAACGGTGTGAAGGAAATATGTTTTCCTTCACAGATTGCAATTTAAGAAACCGTATCGAATCACGGATAGAAGGATGGTAGACATCTTAAAGTTCAAACATATTTCGTCACTCACTTGACAAGCAATTTACACTCATTCTATTTCATGTATTTGATTGTGTTTAATATTTTTACCCCCGGCCAAAATGTGATTTAATCCTGGACCTGGACGTAATAGTACTCTCATTCTTCAACAGTGAAATCTTGGTGCGGCCCTAAGCAGCATCCTAACCTGGTGTCTTAATGACATCACATCCTGTGCTCGCGTTCTGCCGACAGGTAAAACATTTGTTTGGGTCGTCGATAGGAAAGTTGGGCTTGGGAAAAATGACATGCAGCAGGTTGTGGTATGTTAGTTGGCCAGAATTTTCCAACATTGCATAATGATAGACAAAGTATCCTGATAGGCCATAATAGGTGTGTATTTATTTCCCTGAGGGATGAAAAGGATTTATATTCTAATAAGGGCTTGTTTAGGCTTTTTTTTTTTTAACATTAATTCAACAAAAACGTTGGACAAATAGTGTTTTATGTGACTTTGTTAATTTTTGCCGTGTTACTCTAACCTACTGGGGGGGCTGTCTACTGGGGGCATCACCCTGTCCCCTTCAATGTGGGGTGGTCTCTACTGGGGGCTTCACTCTATCCCCTTCAGTGTGGGGGGGCTCTCTACTGGGGGCTTCACTCTATCCCCTTCAGTGTGGGGGGGCTCTCTACTGGGGGGTTCACTCTATCCAGTCAGTGTTTGTGGGGGCTGTGTGCCCCTCGCCCCAGCCTGGGCCACTCTTGTGACAAAGATCACAAGCAGAGGCCTAAGGTTGCTTCCAGAAGGTCGTATATAGTCAGCCATATTCTGTAGAAGGGAACCTTTGAAGCATCTTCTCGGTAGAGCAATGTGAGAGAGGCTTGGTGGGCGAGGCTAAAGGACGCAATGACCAATACGAACGGCCTCCTAATGTCAAACTTCTGGCTTTGTAAAACCTGCTTCAAAACAGCTTTAATACAGAACGGGTGACCAGAATGTTTTTACACAATATCTTGATGTTCAAGACGGATCAAGCATCTTCATTGTTTTGCAAATGAAGCCGATAAGGTGTAAAACCTTATTTGTTGTGCCGTTGTAGTTTATCTAGGCAAGTAGAGCCTTTTAGGTACGTTTATTTTTACATCGTTGATAAACCTTTAAGAAAATATTTCGCAGACAAGCTGATTTGATGCGTTGTCCTCTCTACTCATTCCGTTTATGAGCCGTGCCCTGCATGTATATTACAGGAACAGACCCACCACACAGCAACACCTGTGTCTGTCCTGCAATGACGCCTCCATAAAAAGTGTATGAACAATAAATATCAGTCTATGCAGCCCTTGCTGTAGGTTCAGCTATTGCGCCCTCTATAGGTCGCTGGTAGAACTGTATTTTCTTTTGTCTGAGAGCGTCTTCGACCAGATACAGCGGCATCTCCGTGGGCTGAGGTGCGTGCTGGCCGAACGAGGCACGAGAACCAGGAGGACGATGGGGACGATGATGACGATGAGGATGAAAATATTCCATCGGGACAAAGAGAACACGACGACATACGCAGGAAAGATGAGCATCGTTGACGAGGATTAAAAAAGACAGAGAGAGTAGGAGTGTGAGATGACAGGGCCACAGGATGTGCTGCTGATGAGAGTGGAGGAGGGATGAGAGAGAGAGAGAGAGAGAGAGAGAGAGAGAGAGAGAGAGAGAGAGAGAGAGAGAGAGAGAGAGAGAGAGAGAGAGAGAGAGAGAGGGAGGGAGGGAGGGAGGGAGGGAGGGAGGGAGGGAGGGAGGGAGGGAGGGAGAGAGAGAGAGAGAGAGAGAGAGAGAGAGAGAGAGAGAGAGAGAGAGAGAGAGAGAGAGAGAGAGAGAGAGAGAGAGAGAGAGAGAGAGAGAGAGAGAGAGAGAGAGAGACGAAGACGGAGAGAGAGAGAGAGAGAGAGAGAGAGAGAGGAGGCAGATCATGCTGAGGAAGTAGCGGGAGACAGAGAAGGGCGATATGTCGGGGAAGACATCAGTCATCGCGAGCAGCAGCCTATCACGATCTCTGACCTCCTTTACCCCCCATCAGCATACAGGAAGGAGGGACGAGGAGAGGCTGATGAATAATAGATTGTGGAGGAGAGATGGATGAGTGTGGTTGGGGCGGGGCGGGGAGGGGGGGCTTGCACTCCTTTATTTCTCTTTCCTCCGTTCCCACCTCCTCTCGCCCCCCCCCCTCCCTCAGTACTTTTTTTCATTCGACTACGATGGGAGAGAAAAAAAAAGGACTTCATAAATAACTAAAGCGTATGACTTTTTTTGGGGTCCACTGGTGACGCGGAGGCCCGCCGTCCAATCATCATGGCCACGTCAGTGTGTGTGTGCGTGCGTGCGTGTGTGCGTGTGTGTGTGTCAGTGAGACGGAGACAGTGAAAGGAAGACCGAATTAGCGCATGTGGCTACGTCACTACTCAGTCAGTTGTACGATTCCAGAGCTTGCCGGTGCACCTTATTTTCTAAGAATAGATTTCGGCGAGTATTTTAGAAATACGATCCGCCGTTCAGGGGCGCATAGCCCCGCCTATCTGGGTCGGGAGAGCTCTCTGCTGACCCGAGCTGAACCCACACCCATACCGCTGGAATACAGATCAGTCTGGAGTCCTTCTCCATCGACGCCTGCCATCAGGATGAATGCCCCTAATGGGAATCACCCCAGCTCATTGTCTCAGCTCGTTAAAGGTACCATCCAATTATGGATGAGATAAGAAATGTGTAATCTCCCAGAACCCCCTCGATGGTTTTGACGCTAACAGTAACAGTTTGAACTCTCACATGCATACGTTTAAAGTAATGCACTCAGTTGGGCCTCATGTTCCCCTTCAACGGCTCAATCAACAACGTCCTCAATGTTTGTGACTGACCAATGAGATGAGCGAAGTGGTTTTGGCGAATCAACAGGGAATCCGTGGGTGGGGGGGGGGGGGGGGTATTTAGTTGCCAGCGTACCGTACCGCACCGCGGGATAGCCTTGTTCGTGGTAAACCACTTCCCCGCTACGCTGCGCATTACAGGAGGATTTAGGAGTGCATGTTTAAGAGCTGAGCGCACGCGGTCTCTAAATGTGTCCATTGTACCGTCCTGGCAGTGCCGCTAATCTGTGGCACAGGAAGTCACTCCCCGCTCCGTCCAAGCATACCGGCACTTCCTGCCGGTATGGGGTGGGGGGGGGCACTTCCTGCCCCCCCCCCCCCCCCCCCCGCCCCGCCCCCCTTCCCCCGCTCAGACTACCAGTGTGTTTAGAGGCCTTAATCCACCGGGTTGAGCGCTGATTTTATTACTGTAATCTGCTCTGAAATTGGCTTAGCTCTCCCCAGACAGAAGGACAAGGACACCGACGGCAAGCAGGACGACGGGGGGAGACGAGGCAGAACATGGGGGGGGGGGGTTGGGTAAGGTGAGGGGGAGAGAGGGGGGGGGGGGGTGGGGGGTAGGCTAAGGTGAGGGGGGGCAGGGGGCTGAGGGGGAGAGAGGGGGGGTGCGGTGGTAAAGGAGTGAAGGCCCCACCCGATGTTGAAATCTGTGTGTTCACACAAAATCGTGGATTTCGACCGGGAACAGAGTACCCCTGGGATGTGGGCGTATTGATGACGCCCCGTGTGTCCTCTCACGTCCGTGTCGTTGTAGTGGTCCTGGATGAATGCTGAACTCGGACAAATGCGCATAATCTCTCACCATCTCTGCCTCGAAACGAGTCTCAAATAGTATCAATAGTGAATGTTTTACTGGTGCTAAATATTTACAAATCACTAATGGGATCATTCCTGTGTTGTTGTGGACCAATTGCAGGCAGTAGGCTTATTGGGTTTGGAGGGGGGGGGGGACATGTGTGTAGAGGAGGAGGAGGAGGAGGAGGAGGTGGAGAGGGTAAAGGGAGTGAGACAGAAGGCGTGCTATGGGTTTTATTGGAGCTCAAACAACATCCTGTCCTGCTCTCTGGTGAGCAGATCACCATGGCCCAGGTCCAAGTAGTCCAATCTGTAGACCTCTCAGGACACAGACTGCATCATCACAACAACTCAAGCTTAACTAAGAGGTGCAGTGTGCAGGATAAAATAAATAAAGAGGCACAGGTCATAGATAGTCTTCATAGATGGACTTACCATGTTAACGTCTTATGAGGATCGATTCCACGTAAAGATCTATGTTATAATTAGTATATATATATATGGATATCATTGAATAAAACTCATGATGACCAAAGAAATTAGAACGCATGCCTAGGGAAGAGGAGCTATCCCAGATGATGAGGTAATCATTCACAGATAGATTCTAATACAAACAGAAGTTAATGAGTTATGCAACGTCTCAGAGCTATATCATCAGGAGGGCAAAGAAAAATTAAACTGACAAAAGACAAAGATAGAGGCTTAGGAGAAGATGAAAGACACCAGCTACAGGTGATGAACAACAAGCTAGCAGGACATAAAGAACACCTTATATATGCAATATGTGTGTGTGTGTGTGTGTGTGTGTGTGTGTGTGTGTGTGTGTGAGTGTGTGCGTGCGTGTGTGTGTGTGTCTCTTTAAGAGCTGGAACATGCTATTCAGCAAGAGGTAGCAGGGGTGTTTTCTGGCTGCATTGGAACAGTCCCCTCCACCAGGCAGATTTCCTTAGAGAGGGTGCGAGCGCGCGCGAGAGAGAGAGAGGCATCAAGCCACAGCGGCAGGCAAGAGGAACGTCAGCCAGTGGCTCCACCGGGAAGACACGGAGACGGGCAGGGGATGAGGACAGGACAGACCCTAACAGGATCACATGATGGATGCTGCTCCATCCACTAGGCTGCCTCCACACAGCCCACGCAGACGCTAAACCACTTACGGACGCCGGGGATTAAAGACCTTCAACGCGCCGAGGGAGGGAGAGACGAAGAGGGAGAGACGGGAGCCAAACCATACCAGGAAAAAAAATGGATCAATTTGCTTGTTTGTTTCCGTTCTCGCACGCGTGACCACTTGCTGCCGGTAAAGCTTCTGCCATCGCGTGCGTGCGTGCCTGTGTGTGTGTGTGTGTGTGTGTGTGTGTGTGTGTGTATGTGTTTGTTTGCTTCCATATGATGCGTGTGTGCGAGTGTGTGCGCACAAGCAAACAGCGAGCCTGCATTGCTGTTCTCTAGCACCCCGGTACGAATAGCAACAAGAGAAGCGATGCAGGCGACCTGCTGAAGTCTACCAGGTGTCTGCTCCCTCCCTCCCTCCCTCCCACCCTCCCTCCCTCCCTCCCTCTCTGCCTCTCGCGGTGCTATGGCAGCGGCGTCGGTACGTGCACCGGGGCATCCGTTGGCGGAGAAGTGGCTCGGGTGAACGTGGGACGCCGTCTCCGTAACCGTGGAAGCAGGCTACAGATCCAGGTGTATCGCATCCCCGGTTTGTCGTTTTTTTTGTTCCGCCTCTTTGCGGATGGATTACCGAGGATGAGCGCGAGTACCCAGGAGTTCGACTCACCTGCGCTCTGGAGATCCTCACGTACGTGAACCACGCATGAACACCCGCGCCCCCGTAGACAGCGCCTCGCAGGCCTCAGGGCGACGACCGGGAAGTCTCAAGGCAGGGCTTCCTCGGTTCCTGGGAGGTTAGGGCGTGGAGGGGGGGTGGCGGACAGACGGAGCTGTTCTCCTAACCGAGGAGCTGTGAGGGGCATCACCTGCCAGGACGCGCCGGGAGTCGAGCTCCGAGCGGAAGAGAGGGAACAGAGTCGGACGAGGAGGAGGAGGAGGAGGGAGGCTGTGCTGCTGGAGGGTTCGGTTTGTGTTTGACTGTCCCAGGCTGAGGGATGGCCGGCCGACGGTGAGTTCAAGAGAGAGAACCGGGGAGAGCGATGGCAGCTCGGGTGCCTCCCTCGCCCCCTCCCTTCGCCGGCGTCGTCCCCAGACGGGGAGCAGAGTGTTAGCCCGCCACGCGGAGCTGCCCCGGGGCGACGGCAGAGAGGATGGTGTGACTGGCTGGACAGCACTCCAGCCTCCCCCCCCCCCCACCCCCCCCCTCTCTCCCAGCACACCTGGGACGCCCGGACACGTCTCTGCGGGGCACACATTCGATTGGTCACGCCTACTTTTTATTTGATTGTTTTTTTTTCCGTTCCTG
>NC_044056.1:2718422-2728422 GCF_902167405.1 Gadus morhua | reverse complement strand
AATGATGATGTTAATAATTTTCAATTCTTAAGCTCTGACTTCCTGGTGCTCTTTCATTCCCGCCCGTGGCATTCAAGTCAATATAGTCAGCTGTCAAATAACAGCCTTGGTGAATTTGACCCATTTAGGCCCACACAAATTACAGAGCTTTTTTTTTTTTATCCAACTTCATTTGAAGCCGAATGCTAATGCAACTCAGAATATGAAACCGGTCATCAATGCTGGGTGCAAATCGCAGGGTGATACATAAAATGATAGCCTTCAAGGGGTGAAAGAATACACACACGCACACACACACACACACACACACACACGCACACGCACACGCACACACCAACACATCGACAGATCATCGCCGATCTAAACGCCGTTCTACAGAGAGTGACTGAACCTAGAAATTAAGGACAGGTCTTCATATATGTCACCAGTCCACCATTCACCTCAAACACTAAAGAGGTAGAGGAGCTTATGAATGAGGGGGGGGGGACTTTAATGTTATCGGGTTGACCTATGTTAGGAAGAAAACATGTTACCTATGGTATGAAGAAAACATGTTACCTATGTCAGGAAGATAACATGTTACCTACGGTATGAAGATAACATGTCACCTATGTTAGGAAGAAAAAATGTTACCTATGGTATGAAGAAAACATGTTACCTATGGTATGAAGATAACATGTTACCTATGGTATGAAGATAACATGTTACCTACGGTATGAAGATAACATGTTACCTATGTTAGGAAGATAACATGTTACCTACGGTATGAAGAAAACATGTTACCTATGGTATGAAGATAACATGTTACCTATGGTAGGAAGATAACATGTTACCTACGGTATGAAGATAACATGTCACCTATGTTAGGAAGATAACATCTTACCTAGGAAGATAACATGTTACCTATGTTAGGAAGATAACATGTTACCTATGGTATGAAGATAACATGTTACCTATGTCAGGGAGATAAGATGTTACCTAGGGTAGGAAGATAACATCTTACCTAGGAAGATAACATCTTACCTAGGAAGATAACATGTTACCTATGGTAGGTAACATGATACCTATGGTAGGTAACATGTTACCCACGGTAGGAAGATAACATGTTACCTATGGTAGGTAACATGTTACCTAGGGTAGGAAGATAACATGTTACCTATGGTAGGTGACATGTTACCTATGGTGTGAAGATAACATGTTACCTATGGTATGAAGATAACATGTTACCCAGGGTAGGAAGATAACATGTCACCTATGGTATGAAGATAACATGTTACCTAGGGTATGAAGATAACATGTTACCTATGTCAGGGAGATAAGATGTTACCTAGGGTAGGAAGATAACATGTCACCTATGGTAGGTAACATGTTACCCAGGGTAGGAAGATAACATGTTACCTATGGTAGAAACACACGCACGTCTCACTACGCCGTTTACTAAACCTACTGCTTCTCGCCGATTTCACATTCTAGTTTCTGATTCGCCGATGAATGAATAGACGTCCTCCGCATCGCGCACCCCCCCCCCCCCCCCCCCCCCCCCACAGCCCGACCCCCCCAGGCCGTCAGACTGGTCCAACATGGCTGTCCATGAAGGGGAGAATGGTTACGCTGGGATTGAGACCAGTGGCCTGTTCTGGTTTATAATTCAGCACCAAGGAGAGCTCCCTGCTAAGTGAGGCCTGAGCCAGACCTCATTACCAGACCATGAATAATGGATTCAAATGTACTCGACTATAGGGGGGGTGGGGGGGGGGGTATCACATCCTCTATAGTTTGATTACAATACCACCAGCTGGGGTATTGTACCCCACCTACAGTGTGGCTAGGTTTAATTGAAATGCATCTTATTCAGTGGCCGACATACAACCGCATCAAACTGGTGGATGGGCTGGGAAGACAGCTTTCCACTGAGGCAGAACGCTGCACATGTAGGCCCACTCAGACCCCAGGAGGAGTTATTAGGTATTCCACCTCAAGACACACGCTCTCTTTTCATTACTCCCTTTCCTGTATTCTCTTTGTTCGCTCAAACCCTTAGTTCTGCCCCACCTGCTGCTGGTGTTGTGTGTCTCTGTTCCTGTGTGCGTGTTGTGTTGTTATATTATTTGTGTGTTTGTGTGTGTGTGTGTGTGGTGGTCTTTGAAGTGTCTGTCATATGGCTGCACAGCTGTGTGCCACAGTGATCACAAAGACCTGTCCAGATGTGATGGCCAGCTGCATGGGTTCCTGAGTGTTTTTGTTTGCACTAAATGTGCACAAGTGCTGCTCCTCTCCGGACAGTGTGTGTAATTCTATTTTACTTATGAGTGCATAGTTAATATATAATCAAAGCAGATTCAATAACCAAGTATCATCCTATTTTTCATTACCTTTGTGTGTGTGTGTGTGTGTGTGTGTGTGTGTGTGTGTGTGTGTGTGTGTGTGTGTGTGTCTGTGTGTGTGTGTGTGTGTGTGTGTGTGTGTGTCTGTGTGTGTGTGTGTGTGTGTGTGTGTGCGCGTGGATGCATGTGTGTGAGCGTGCGTGCGCATGCATCGCGTTGCCACAGGTGCAAAGGAAAACAGGAAATTAAATCCAACGAAGGAAAACAGGGGTTGTAGTCCTTATATGGGCATGCAGCTTGTGTTGTGTGGACTACAGAATGAATCAGAGTGCTGTTACATCACAAACGGGCACAGGCGCACTGCGCTCCCAGCACTATTGTAATGCACACTTCACTTTGTATACCAATGTGTGTGTGTGTGTGTTTGTTGGGGGGGGGGGGGGGGGGGGGGGGGGGGGTAGAAAACAGACGCACACAGATGCCCTACTTTCTGGCGAGGCAATGCTGCGTACAGTACAGTCCATTACTGTAACACGGGGGGTAATGATGTCGATGAATCGGGATACGAACAGCATCAGTGAATGAATCAAACAATGTAAACCGCTAATGCTGTTTGCTGTTATACCAGCTCACAAATCTGCTGTGTAATCAACAGCTGACGGGGTAGGATGATGGAATAGGGAACAGTTGATTTATACACAGTGTTCGTTGTGTGTAGTATTGTTATTTATGACAGCCATGATGGCACCTATTCATTCAACACTTTGTTCAAGACGCGGAGTTCATCTTAGTTAATTGACATGTTTTGTCATGTGCTTCTTTGTCCCAAGCACTGTAATCTGGCGCAGGGAGATGTCAGGACCACAAATGAAGCATGACATGTACAACTGTATCTATTACAGTGAGGAGATATAGTAGGACTTCGCTTAA
This sequence comes from Gadus morhua, assembly GCF_902167405.1. Classification (NCBI taxonomy): domain Eukaryota; kingdom Metazoa; phylum Chordata; class Actinopteri; order Gadiformes; family Gadidae; genus Gadus; species Gadus morhua. The sequence goes on along the minus strand of NC_044056.1, from coordinate 2,725,168 downwards.
GGTTACAGCCTCTAAAGTCAAGTAGAGGCGAAGCTTGTGTGTTCTCTTTGGCATCAATTCAAGAAAGAGGGAACAAGGTGATATTATTTTGATATACCTTTGAGGCAAAGTTAGATGTTATGCAAGGATTATTATTAGAATTTGTTTGTGTTGAGCCTTAATGACTCGTCATGGCAAGGCATGCAGCGCATCCTACAGAATGTAGAAGTTGACAAGATGGATTTGATTGGCAGGAGGTCACAAGCTTAATCATAAATTTTAGTTTTTGTCAGCTGATTTATTGCTGGAGTGAAAACAACATTTGTCCTAGAGAGAGAGAGAGAGAGAGAGAGTTCCTGGCCTAAATGTGTCTCTCTGTTGACTAGGCTAAGGTAGAGCTGGAAGAATGATGACGTGTACAGAAAGCCGTAGTTACCGAGTTATAACTTAATTTCAGATAATTCTTCATATCGTGTGTTTGTTGGTGTCTGCCTGTGAGTCTTGTGCTCTAGGCGTAGTCTACAGGAAGCAGTGATTATCATTATCATTATTATTATCAGAATCCCTAGTGGAGCCAACGTCACAGTTTAGACCGCCGCTTCCACAGCGAGCCGTGAATGAAGTCTAACGAGAAGAACCAATTTAACGTTTCCAAAGGCAAGATAAACAGCCTTTCAGACACTAATTGGGGTTCAGCAAACTTGGTTAAGGTGGAGGAGGCAGACGTAACCAGAACCACACAAAATAACTTCCTCTTCGTCTTTCAGATGTGATTGCGCATAGCAGATCACTGACTCGTTAAAATCGGCTGATCCTCACTTGTTGGCTGTTTTTGAGGATGGTTGGCCAGGAACCATGTTGACAATTACTGCGGTTTATTCTGTTCGGACATTGAATCCACATTATTTAGTCAGCATGTAAGCAGAGCTGTATTCAGAGGCTCTGTAGGAGACGGATCCATGTGAAATACACTGTATGTACTTACATATTATGCACTGTGTAATACTGCTAAATGACCTAATGTATTTGTAGATTTGTATATGGCTGTACTGTACTGTCAGTCATCGATATCATCTGTGATGACTCAATATGAAACCAAACAACTCCCAGCTCTCCTCCTTTGCCTTTCGAACCTCCGTCCTACACACAGGAAGTAACTTATTCCTCCTCCTCCCCTCCTCCTCCCCCCCTCCCCCTCCCCTCCCTCCTCCTCCTCCCCCTCTCCCTCCTCCCTCCTCCTCTCCCTCCTCCCTCCTCCTCTCCCACCTCCCTCTCTCCCCTCCTCCTCCCCTCTCCCTCCTCCCTCCTCCTCTCCCTCCTCCCTCTCTCCCCTCCTCCCTCTCTCCCCTCCTCCTCCCCCCTCCCCCTCCCCCTCCCCCTCCCCCTCCCCTTCCTCCTCTTCCTCTCCCTTCTCCCCCCCTCTTCCTCCTCCTCTCCCTCCTCCCCCTCTCCTCCCCCCCCTCCTCCCCCTCTCCCTCCTCCTCCCCCCCTTCCTCCTCCTCTCCCTCCTCCTCCCCCTCCTCCCTCCTCCTCCTCTCCCTTCTCCTCCTCCTCCTCCTCCTCCTCCTCCTCCTCCTCTCCCCTCCTCCCTCCTCCTCCTCCTCCTCCTCCCTCCTCCTCCTCCCTCCTCCTCCTCCTCCCTCCTCCTCCTCCTCCTCCTCCTCCTCCTCCTCCTCCTCCTCCCCCCTCCTCCTCCTCCCCCCCTCCTCCTCCTCCTCCTCCTCCCTCCTCCTCCTCCTCCCCCCTCCTCCCCCTCTCCCCCCTCTCCCTCCTCCTCCTCCCTCTCCCTCCCCCTCCTCCTCCTCCTCCCTCTCCCCCCCCTCTCCCCCCCCCCTCTCCCCATCCCCCCTCCCCCCCTCCCCAGGTACCTTCCAGGGCCAGTGGGTGGGCGGGATGCGCCACGGCTACGGCGTGCGTCAGAGCGTCCCGTACGGCATGGCGGCCGTCATCCGCTCTCCGCTGCGGACCTCCATAAACTCCCTGCGCTCCGGCTCGGAGCACAGCAACGGCACCGCCCTCCTGGACCGGGGCGGCGGCGAGGGGAGGGGCCCCGGCCCGGCGGGGGCCCTCCCCTCGCCGTCGGCCGGCCCCCCCCTGGGCGGCTGCGGCGGCGGCGGCGGCGGCGGCGGCGGCGGCGGCGGGCCGGGGACGCTGACCACCAGCGTGTCGCTGTGCAGCTCGGGCAGCGGGGGCAGCAGCCCCGCCGTGGCGCGGGGGGGCTTCGTGCTCACGGCGCACAGCGAGGCCGAGCTGATGCGGGGCAAGAGGAAGGGGGGGCTGTTCCGGCGCTCCATCCTGTCGGGGCTGAAGCTCCGCAAGTCGGAGTCCCGCAGCTCGCTGGCCTCGCAGCGCTCCAAGCAGAGCTCCTTCCGGAGCGAGGCGGGCATGAGCACCGTGTCGTCCGCCGCCTCCGACGTCAACTCCACCATCAGGTAACAGGGGGGGGGGGGGCAATACCAACAGGGGGGGGGGCAATACCAACAGGGGGGGGGCAATACCAACAGGGGGGGGGGGGCAATACCATCAGGGGGGGGGGCAATACCAACAGGGGGGGGGGCAATACCAACAGGGGGGGGGGGCAATACCAACAGGGGGGGGGCAATACCATCAGGGGGGGGGGCAATACCATCAGGGGGGGGGCAATACCAACAGGGGGGGGGGGGGCAATACCAACAGGGGGGGGGCAATACCAACAGGGAGGGGGGGCAATACCATCAGGGGGGGGGGCAAAACCAACAGGGGGGGGGTAGTACAACAGGGAGGGGGGGCAATACCATCAGGGGGGGGGGGCAATACCAACAGGGGGGGGGGGGGGGGCAATACCAACAGGGGGGGGGGGGGGGGGGCAATACCAACAGGGGGGGGGGGGGCAATACCATCAGGTAACACCGGGGGGGGGGGGGGCAATACCATCAGGTACCACCGGGGGGGGGGGGCAATACCATCAGGTAACGCCCGTGAAACTGAGTGTGTATCGAGGGGAGAGTGGGTGGGACTTCCGGCCGTACGTCGGTTTGGCCTGCAGGGGGTTGAGGGGTGAGAGGGCGGGACTTCCGGCCGTACGTAGGTTTGGCCTGCAGGTGGTTGAGAGGTGAGAGGGCGGGACTTCCGGCCGTACGTCGGTTTGGCCTGCAGGGGGTTGAGGGGTGAGAGGGCGGGACTTCCGGCCGTACGTCGGTTTGGCCTGCAGGGGGTTGAGAGGTGAGAGGGCGGGACTTCTGATAGAGGGACATCCGCTTCTGTTCAGGATGTTGCCTTGTCAAATTATTCTTCACAAAACGTATTCTTGTCATTCTGCCCACTCCGGGGACACACAGCTCACAGGAAGGAAGTGAACGGCTTCGGTAGACCGCTGAAGCGGTACAAACCATGACCCTCTCCCACCCTGGGGAGGGGGACAGGGTAGTGTGGCAGCAGAGAGCTGACCCAGGAAGAGAGCAAGGCATTAGTGAGAGCCTTCCTGCTGCGGTTCTCCGGTTGTGCGTTGAATAATAACACAAAGCAGAAGGAAGAAGGTTTCAAGCAAAAGAAAAACCCAGAGATGACTTGGATCCGGGTTACCACGGATACCGATCTAAGAGTGTAGCTCAGCAGAGGAAGGGTAGCAGATCTTGGCGGGGGGGCGGGGGGGGGGATATCAGAGTAGTGCACCTAGCAGTAGATCCATACAGCTGGAGCTGGAGGTGGGTAAACGCACGGCATTAGCAGATGTGCGACGGGGTGGAGCACAGCCATTATTTAGCATAATTAAACACTCCTGCACTGCTTAAGAAGATGATTGGAGTGCTCTGCTGATTGGCCGCCAGCTGGCCATAGCGGAGCCGTGATTGGCTGCCTCTCAAAGTGGGACAGCCTGGGTCTGGGCGTCTTAGGGTTCACCAGGGACCTCAGAATACAGAAATAAATGATCAGCATCTACGATATGTATCGCGATTCTGTGTATTTCGTGATTTGGTAAAAAAAATGTCGATACGCAATTGAGATTTCTTGTGTGCGATTTCGGACCGTAACGGTAGCGAGTTGCCCACCTGTTGTTGTTGTTAAAGAAAAGATCTGGCCACAGAAAAAGCTAAGTCAGCTGCTGAGTTGATAGTGTCTCGCCTTTAATAATGTAGTGTGTAGGAGGGATGCAGCAGTGAAATATAATTTTTTAAACTGTCCTCGTTTGTCAGGCAAAGCGAAGACAAACATTTGGACTCTGGGGATTGATCGATTGGAAACAAAAGGAATCGATCGATCAATCGAAAGGGTGTTAGCCATGCTAAGGGTGTTAGCCATGCTAAGGGTGTTTGCCATGCTAAGGGTGCTAGCCATGCTAAGGGTATTAGCCATGCTAAGGGTGTTAGCCATGCTAAGGGTGTTAGCCATGCTATTGGTGTTAGCCATGCTAAGGGTGTTAGCCATGCTAAGGGTGTTAGCCATGCTAAGGGTGTTTGCCATGCTAAGGGTGCTAGCCATGCTAAGGGTATTAGCCATGCTAAGGGTGTTAGCCATGCTAAGGGTGCTAGCCATGCTAAGGGTATTAGCCATGCTAAGGGTGTTAGCCATGCTATTGGTGTTAGCCATGCTAAGGGTGTTAGCCATGCTAAGGGTGTTAGCCATGCTAAGGGTGTGTGCCTTGTGCAACTGTATCTGACTGTTTATTGGAATCAGGCCACACCTCTCCAACGGCACCCTTGACCTCAGCCCTCTTGACCTCAGCCCTCTTGACCTCTTGACCTCTTGACCCCCAGCCTGGGCGACGGCGACGCGGAGCTGGCGGCGGGCGAGGACGACGTGGACGCCACGGTGACGGAGACGTACTGCGGCGAGTGGAAGAACGACAAGCGCACAGGGCTACGGCGTGAGCCGGCGCTCGGACGGCCTGCAGTACGAGGGCGAGTGGCTCGGCAACAAGCGCCACGGCTACGGCTGCACCGCCTTCCCCGACGGCACCAAGGAGGAGGGCAAGTACAAGCAGAACGTCCTGGTGAGCGGCAAGCGCAAGAACCTCATCCCGCTGCGCGCCAGCAAGATCCGGGAGAAGGTGGACCGCGGCGTGGAGGGCGCGCAGAAGGCCGGAGACATCGCCCGGCAGAAGGCCGAGATCGCCCTGTCCAGGTGAGGCCGCTGCCGGTTCCTCGCGTGGTTTGGTTTTAGCTTCTCTTATGGACGCTTTTATACAACGAGGTTTGGTCTAGTTAGGATTAAACACTCTCTTGCTCGCTCGTTCTGACTCTCTCTCTCAAAGTAGCCGGCTCAACTGAGCCTTAAACCAGTGTGTGTGTATGTGTGTGTGTGTGTGTGTGTGTGTGTGTGTGTGTGTGTGTGTGTGTGTGTGTGTGTGTGTCTGTGTGTGTGTGTGTGTGTGTGCGTGTGTGTGTGCGTGTGTGTGCGTGTGCTTTATAGTCATTAATCAGTATTTACCAATTAAAAAAAGAATTCCCTGACAGTGTTTCCCCCACTTCTGTGAAGTTCATGATGGGTGGGTCAAAGGTCATGTATGTATTGACTGTGGGTCCCCCATCAATGCCCTGTTCGTACGGCGGTGAGCCAGCTCTTTGGACCGAGTCCTCGGAGGCTCTGGAGCTCCCAGGCCCAATTCTATGACTCCAGCAAGAGCATTAATCTTGAGCATTGCTTAATTTGGCTCAGTCTTTCGTGTCATCCTCTGGTCGCCCTTTTGACAGTTACACTGAAGGATTTCAGACCAGGGTCATCGAGAATCATACTCTAATGGTGATCTAGCCTGTGCGTACCGAGAAGCCAGACTGACATGCACTGGATTGGAATAACGAGGATGAACTCCTCGTTCCGGTTTTTCGCTGGGAGATCCTCCTGTTAAATGAAACGGGGGTTATAATTAGCAACAGCATTGACTGCTTATTGGTTGATGACCTTAGAGTTGATCAATTATTTGTTGCATACCGAGAACATAGGCTTCCATTCGTATGTGTTGGTGGTTCACACACACACACACACACACACACACACACACACACACACACACACACACACACACACACACACACACACACACACACACACACACACGCACACACTGGTTTAAGACTCAGTTGACCCGGCTACTTTGGGAGAGCGAGAGGAACAATCGAGAGAGAGAGAGAGAGAGAGAGAGAGAGAGAGAGAGAGAGAGAGAGGGAGAGAGGGGAGAGGGGGAGAGAGAGGGAGAGAGAGAGAGAGAGAGAGAGAGAGAGAGAGAGAGGGAGAGAGGGGGAGAGGGGGAGAGGGGGAGAGGGGGAGAGAGAGGGAGAGAGGGGGAGGGGAGCCTTGAGTTTAAATCCACCTTTATTGATGCTGAGCAAAGCTTCTGATCTACTTGCTCATCAAAAAAAGAATCAGATCAATGACTTAAATGAAATAATGTATATTATAATATAGATACAAATCGTAGAGTAAGCATCCGAGAGAGAGAGAGTCAGAGACAGATAGACAGAGAGACAGATAGAGTGAGAGAGGTTATGAGATGGAGAGGACCCAATCGTGTAAGCAGAAAAAATGGATGTTGGAGATCGAGAGAAAAGAAAAGGTTGGAAATAAGTGGATTAGAGAGAGAGGGGAGGGAGAGAGAGAGGAGAGAGAGAGAGAGAGAGAGAGAGAGAGAGAGAGAGAGAGGGAGAGAGAGAGAGAGAGAGAGAGAGAGAGAGAGGAGGGAGGAGAGGAGAGAGAGAGAGGGAGAGAGGGAGAGAGAGAGAGAGAGAGAGAGAGAGAGAGAGAGAGAGAGAGAGAGAGAGAGAGAGAGAGAGAGAGAGAGAGAGAGGAGAGAG
>NC_044056.1:2708377-2718322 GCF_902167405.1 Gadus morhua | reverse complement strand
CCCTCTGCAGTGTGACTCTCCTCTCCTCTCCCTCTCTCTCCCCCTCTCTCTCCCCCCCTTGCTGTGTGACCCTCCTCTCCCTCTCTCTCCCCCTCTCTCTCCCCCTCTCCCCCCTTGCTGTGTGACTCTCCTCTCCCTCCCTCTCTCTCCCCCTCTCCCCCCTTGCTGTGTGACTTTCCTCTCTCTCCCCCTCTCTCTCCCCCTCTCCCCCCTTGCAGTGTGACTCTCCTCTCCCTCTCTCTCCCCCTCTCTCTCCCCCCTTGCTGTGTGACCCTCCTCTCCCTCTCTCTCCCCCTCTCCCCCCTTGCTGTGTGACTCTCCTCTCCTCTCCCTCTCTCTCCCCCTCTCCCCCCTTGCTGTGTGACTCTTCTCTCCTCTCCCTCTCTCTCCCCCTCTCTCTCCCCCTCTCCCCCCTTGCTGTGTGACTCTCCTCTCCCTCCCTCTCCCCCTCTCTCTCCCCCTCTCCCCCCTTGCTGTGTGACTCTTCTCTCCTCTGCCTCTCCCTCCCTCTCTCTCCCCCTCTCCCTCTCCCTCTCTCTCCCCCTCTCCCCCCTTGCTGTGTGACTCTTCTCTCCTCTCCCTCTCTCTCCCCCTCTCCCCCCTTGCTGTGTGACTCTCCTCTCCTCTGCCTCTCCTCTCCCTCTCTCTCCCCCTCTCTCTCCCCCTCTCCCCCCTTGAGGAGGACAGGGTTTCAGTGTAAACCAAAGGACCCAACACACACACGGCCCAGAGCGCTGTTGCTCCTCGCTCTGACGCGCCGGCCTCTCCTCGTAGTAAATAGATCTGCTAAAGCTGCCGCTGGCGAACACCTCCAGGCTCCCTGAGCCCCCGGCCGGCGCGAACCAGGGCTCTCCCGCGCCTTTTTGGGTTCCTGCTCTAAACTTTTGACACAGGTCTAGGAGCATGATGAATCGATTAGATACTCATCCATTTTGAGTTTGGTAAAGCAGCCCAATTTTTGTCGCGTTAGTTAGTAGTCTCACTATGCCCTTACTGTTGCTGTATTTGTAGTCAGCACTATTACTTATGTAACTATTCCTTCTGCTGGGGGTATTTGTGTCATTTGTAGTCATCCCCGGATGTGGTGGGAGCGCCTGTAATTGGTTTCAGATCGGAAGCCTGACTTCATTGTCCTTGTGATTCAGACATGACTCGCCTCAGAAAACTGCACGATCAGGGAGTACTTTTCCATTCCCATCACATGCAAGATGACTGAAGAGTAAACTTGGGGGCAGTGCCTGAATCTTGAAAGGCATGTAGAAAACGGCCATTGGTTAGCAGTTTGGACCAGGTCATAGTGGAGGACGAGAGACCCTGAGATCAAAGTCCAGGTGTGAACCTGGGTTAGGCTTTCTGTTCCCGTAATCCCCTGCCCATTCAGGGAGAAAAAATCGTTTAAAGGGGCGGTGTCTAATATTAGACCTGTTTTATTCATCTATGCAATACAACACTTATACAATTGTGTGTTAATTTCACACAGGGAGGGGATTATGTTTTGTTTTTTCTCGGATAACCACCTTTTTTCTTGATATTTAATCTATTTTCTCACTGTGTTCATGATCATTGTGTCAACTGGAATATCCTTTTCTTTAACAATCCGCTGCTTGATGTGTGATTTATTAATTATTGGTCGTGCATTTGCTAGACAAATCACAAACCTCCATCGCCTAAATGACCTCTTCTTATATAGCCTTCCTAACTCCGTACCTGCGGTGACCTCATCCATGATGTTGGTATCATTGTCCTCAAATGCCCTGACGTGTTGTTCGTGTGGATATTCAAATAAAACCACTTGCTTTGCGACTTTTCAACTACGACAGAAATAGGAAACATTGCATGTTGTGTGATCCCGTGTCCGGGAAGTGGCCAGGTCAGAGGTCAAGCCCATAGGGTGCGAGCATCAATCCCTCACCCTTTGACCCCCGTCTGATGACTGTGTGTATGACTCCCCCCCACCCTTTGACCCCCCCCCCTGATGACTGTGTGTATGACTCCCCCCCACCCTTTGACCCCCCCCCCCGTGATGGCTGTGTGTATGACCCCCCCCTCCCCCCCCCCATCCAGAAGCAGACCAGGGAGGTTGACTCCCCCCCCCCCGCCCCACCCTTTGACCCCCCCCTGATGACCGTGTGTATGACCCCCCCCCCACCCATCCAGAAGCAGACCAGGGAGGTTGACTCCCCCCCCCCCGCACCACCCTTTGACCCCCCCCTGATGCCTGTGTGTGTGACTTCCCCCCCCCATCCAGAAGCAGACCCGGGAGGTTGGCAGTGCTCCCGTCGTCCCCGAGAGAGGGGGCCGAGTCGACGGCCAGGACGTCGAGCCCCCCCCTCCCCCTCCGTCACCCCCGCCTGCGTCCTCAGAGCCCCCGCGGGACGGAGCAGCACCCGCCCGCGGCCACCAGGGGACGGCGGGACGAGGTGAGCGGGGGGCCGGAGAGGTTCAGGGGTCGCTCACTGAAGGGTTGGCGCCGGGAGGCGGGTCAGAACTTCGGCTGGTTGCTGCTTCCGCATTTATCCCCAAAATAATAAGGGGTATCTTTTATTGTATCAAATATTTACTAATTGGGTCATTTGTTGCCCGTTTGGGTTATTTTATTTTGGTCGAACCGAGATAAACTAAGAAAATTCGTATGTATGACGAGTGCTTCGGAAATGGTCGCATTAAATGTATTAAAATATAATACAGTAAAATATTATATTTGAAAGCATACATGAATGATAGCTAGAGGAATGACTGATCAGCAGTGTGGTCTAATGTATGATAGGAGAGGTTATTATAAACATTATTACACAAACACACAAGCAGTGGCTGACGATGAAACATTACATTCTGTTCTGACGGAACCAGAAATGTGTGGATGTAGAACAGAACAAAATGGTGTACAAAGCCAGATCAGGGGCATGTGCATCAAAATGCGCCATGGGGTATTTTCTTGCAATAATCCTAAATCACAACAATAAACCATAATCTAGGCTGAAGCAAACTTCGTCATGCCACGTCTTGCATGATGAACACTGTGGCAATTTCCAATCCAGCAATGTCTCCGCATAATGACAGATCCTTTCACGATTAATTACTAAACAATGACCAAAAAAACATACGACCAACGACTAACATTCCCAATGCTTCCAATGTAAAGGCGCTTTTGTGTTATCTGGAGCAGCCTTCCGTCTCACTGTACTTTGACTGAACACCTCTTCTCCTTTGCAGTGACGAGTCCTCGTCCAACTCTCCTTTCCCTCTCTGTGCATAAGTGTGTGTGTCTCTAATGGTGTGTGTTTATGTATGTGCAGAGCAGGCTAGACTCTCCGTCGTGCCCATTCGAACACGTCGTAACACGCTCACACATTATACCACTACTACCGAATCTGAGGAATTCTACCCCAAGGTGTGTGTGTGTGTGTGTGTGTGTGTGTGTGTGTGTGTGTGTGTGTGTGTGTGTGTGTGTGTGTGCGTGTGCGTGTGAGAGTAAGGGATATGTGTACACATCCATCAACATGTGTCTGAGTCAACAGGGCAAACATAAGCTATCGTGCAGCCGAGCAGAGATCCGCATAGCAAGACTCTGACGGGTTGAACGGTATGCAGCTCAAATTAAATGATTCACCATAACAAGGTTATGGTGATTCTTGCCGACTGTTACAAAGTGTGCGAGCATAGCATGTGCATCCATGTACTAGTGTGCTCAGCGCGCTACTAGCCTTGATAGGGTTGTGGTCGCCGGCCTTCCAATGTGTTTAACAGGTTTAAAGAATGGGATAGTTTTTTTAGCCAGCGCCCACTAGGGCTTGACCCTGATTCTCTGAGGCCCACTGAGACCTATAAAGAAAAGCCTGAAGATATATGCAACACGTGAATTAGCGAATTAGCATCAATGTCAAAATGAAGTGTGTGTGTGTGTGTGTGTGTGTTTGTTTTCAATCAGTGGTTGGTAAACACATGTGTAGCTCATAACATTGGTTCCGTTCGATATAGTTATTGCAGTGCAACTGCAGACCAAACAAGTCAAGTTAATATACATCGACCACGCTGGTGCCACGATAGACATAAATAAAACCGACCGATTGTTAAATATGCCGTAAGCCATGTTGTCGATTTCGCTAACTTCCTGTCCGTTATTGCAGACGACTCTCAGTCCCCTCCTTCCTTCCCGCGTCACCACATGTTTTCCCCACTGATGGAAGGCCGCCCGGTATAAACGCGGGTCTTGCATGAATCCTGTCTGTTTTCCCTGGCAGCCTGCTTTCCTCCTTTCTTTTCTCCGGCAGTGTTTTTAGTCGCGTAAGCCGTTCCTGGAATCGGCAGCTCCGCGTGTTCCGCCATTGTCAGAACACTGAGAGTCCCGGTGCCTGTGTGTGAGCACGCAGAAGGGACCGCCTCTCTGTGGACTCCTCTCTCCTCACCGGATAAAGTGGGACCGGGAAGGCAGAAACTATTATTATTTTTTTCTGTTATTTTTCCATGGCTTGAGAAAGGGGTTTGTCTGGGGGAGGGGGGGGGGGGGGGAGGGGAGGCAGATATTGTCCTGGACTGCTGCCTGCATCTGCAACACAATACCAAACTACCCCATGGTCACAACACATACTGAAGCTGTGACACAGGCACACGCATGCACACGCACGCACACGCATGCAGCCACACGCAAACGGGCACACGCAAACACATACGCAGGGGATGAAATGCAGAGGTCAATTTGTAGTTCCCAGTATCTTTCTTCACACGCAGATCATTTATTACATTGTCATGTTTCAGTTATTCATATCAACACTGTGTGTGTGGGGGGGTGGGTGGGGGGGGGGGGGGGGGGGGGGTAGTAGATTAGTGTGAACCTCAACGGGAATTCAGAGACTTTCACAGCTGCTGCCCTCTCTCTCTCTCTCTCTCTCTCTCTCTCTCTCCACACCTCTCTCTCTCTCTCTCTCTCTCTCTCTCTCTCTCTCTCTCTCTCTCTCTCTCTCTCTCCTCTCTCTCTCTCTCTCTCTCTCTCTCTCTCTCCTCTCTCTCTCTCTCTCTCTCTCTCTCTCTCTCTCTCTCTCTCTCTCTCTCTCTTTCTCTTTCTCTCTCTCTCTCTCTCTCTCTCTCTCTCTCTCTCTCTCTTTCTCTTTCTCTCTCTCTCTTCTCTCTCTTCTCTCTCTCTCTCTCTCTCTCTCTCTCTCTCTCTCTCTCTCTCTCTCTCTCTCTCTCTCTCCACACCGCCTCTCTCTCTCTCTCTCTCTCTCTCTCTCTCTCTCTCTCTCTCTCTCTCTCTCTCTTTCTCTTTCTCTCTCTCTCTCTCTCTCTCTCTCTCTCTCTTTCTCTTTCTCTTTCTCTCTCTCTCTCTCTCTCTCTCTCTCTCTCTCTCTCTCTCTCTCTCTCTCTCTCTCTCTCTCTCTCTCTCTCTCTCTCCTGTTGTTAAGTCCTTAAACCACTCCACTCCTCCTCCTAACACGGTGACTCTCCTCCCCTCTCCTCCTCCCCCTCTCCTTCCCCCCTCCCCTCCCTTTCCTCTCTCCCCTTCTCCCCCCTCCTCCCCCCCCTCCTCCCCCTCTCCTTCCCACTCTCTCCGGCCTGTTGCTGCATGTTTTAATGTGGCTTTAAACTGAGAGAATCGGCCTTCAGAAGTCTTGGGAATGAAAAGCTGGAGAATTAGCGCACGCACGCAAACAGCAAGACACACACACACACACACACACACACACACACACACACACACACACACACACACACACACACACACACACACACACACACACACACACACACACGAGGCTGCGGGAGAGTCGAATTACCGTTCACTCTCGCTCTCTTAAGAGTGATGTCTTTTTACTACGGTGGAAGCGCTCGGATCGACTTCTCGCAGACGCCTGAGCAAGCCAGCACATGGCGGCAGACACAACTGGCCTCTAGCTGCAGACAGGCCAGCTAAGGGGGGGCTCCACCAGGGGATCAGTGTCTCTGTGTAGCCCCACAGAGGGGCTGGAGGCACGGGGACGGCGCCGGCCAGAGCCTGGGTGTGCTGGAGCCCCGGGCCCCGGCCCCTGGTACAGACACACGCCCGGCTGACTGGCAGACGGGTCGTAAAGGCGCTCCGTATCTGGGTCAGAGCGCAGCAGGTAATGGGAGACGGCGTCGCACTGACCTCAGCCCGCTGGTACGGCCGGCACGCCGGGCGGCGTGCGGACAGACGGACAGACGGACAGACCCACCTCACGGGCTGCCCGCGCGGCTCTGAGGGGAGACCGGACTGTTCAGGAGTGGACTTAAATCGGTCGATTTGTGCGGTGCAATACGTTAGCTCTCTTTGTAGCATAGTCATAGCCCAGTCTTAAGCATAGTGAGTGGAGCAACACGCCTGACAGTTGACCGACTCACACGTACACACAGTTCCTCCTGATCCTCGTCCCAGAATGCATCATAATAATAATAAGGGCTGGATCTGTTAAAGCTTTGTGGTCATGTGACCACGCGTCCGTTCTGTTATTGATCGTTGATCGTCCTCCGCCTCCCTTCTCACAGTGGGGGTCGAGAGGGTGGCAGTGCGGGGATTCACCTCGCGCACCGATGACCACCACGGAGAGCACGTATTTGAGGTGGGTCACGCGCATGCACGCACGCACACACAAAACACACGCGCACGCACGCACACACAAACACACGCGCACACACGCACACTAGCCCGCACACACACGCATACAGACACGCGAACACACACACACACACGCACACACGCACACGCATATACACGTGTGCACACACACACCTATCTGTATGGTTGTGTTTGGGAGATACTGAACAAGCACCAGCGGCGTGACTTTCTTTCCCTTGGTTTTGTTCTTTGCCGCTCTGATTGAACTCCCTCATGCTGAACCTCATGTTCTCCTCCAACGTTAATGACCCCGCTCCTCTCTGAGCGCTGCGCCTCCTCCTCCCACTCCCTACTCTACCCCTGGAGCTCTGCCGCTCTGTCGAGCTTCCTCACCTCCACCTCTCCTCCTCCTCTTCCTCCTCACTCAGTGAACCACTTCTTCCTCCAACTCCATCCGGTGTGTGTGTGTGTGTGTGTGTGTGTGTGTGTGTGTGTGTGTGTGTGTGTGTGTGTGTGTGTGTGTGTGTGTGAGAGTGTGTGTGTGTGTGTGTGTGCAAATGCTTGTGTCATAATGTATTGTAAGTTATTCATGTTTATACTCTTTTCTTGCATAATTCAACAAGGAACCACGTTCATGCCAGCTCTCCTCCAGATCATGACCATGTCTCGTTCTGTCTCCTTCCCTGGTTCCCTTCCCTTCCTCCTCCCCTCCTTCCCTCCTCTGACCTAGGCCCACTGGTTGGATGGCTGTGTCTCGTCTGTGGTCAGAACTCAGCAGGAAGTGACAGAGCTACTCTCCCAGGTCACACAAAAACACGCACACACGCACACACACGCAAAAAAAGTTTATTCTCTGTGCCATCTTATCTTTCAACTTTACTTTAAGAAACAGTGTAGTGGGTTTGGCACTTTTTTCACGAATTATTGTATTGTATATTTTGCATTCAAATGAACCTGCAGACCAACCGTTCATCACCAATACACACGGTTCCTCTATATGGGCCGAGGCCATGCAGAAGTTGGGCGTGCAACCTCAGCAGTTTATGGTCTGACTCATTTTTCGGGCACTTTTTCTTTCAGCTAACCGACGCGTTTCCTGAGGAAGGACTCGACAAGTTGTCCCTCCCCCCCCTGGAGCCGGACCCCAGGTAAGAACCCCTCTTCTTTGTACAACCTTAACTCGGCTGCCTTGTTTTCAAAAGCTTTAATGAGCCACAGGTTTGTAACTTTGACCTCTTTGCTTTCACACATTAAAGGTAATTAAAGGTATGTAGAATTGAGTGGCATCTCTAGCGGAACGGACAGAAATGTGATATTATATCCCTTACTTGTATTTTATGCATTTTTAATTGCCCATGAAAATTGTCATTAATCCCATGAAAATAAGAATTGTTGTGTATTTGTACCTTTTATAGCCATGTTTTTACAGTAGAACAGACGAACGGATCTAGCCTGTGTTGTAGGAAGGAGGGGGCGTGTTCTCCCAACGCTGACACCCATTGGTGATTCCAGTGCTGTGTAGGAGTGTTATAATCAGCCATTTTGTATATGAAACGCACCACAAACCATGCCGTTAGCTGTTAGCATGCATCCGAGAGCCTTAACCCTCTCGAACGCGGGTATCAATATAAATCGCTGGCCAGACAGAGTTCCAAATTTCCCCACAAAGTATGATGTTTATAGAGTGTCCTCAAAGCCTAGGCCTCGCTCAGATGCGGATATCGACGTGAACCGCTGCATAAGACAGAGCTCCACACACACACACACGCACACACCATGGCGTCATATATGTGTGTCTTAGAAGCTTAACCCCCTCTCGGACATGGACATCAAACACTGCATAGAGGTGGCCTCCACACAGCCCATGGTGCTTCATGGGGTCCGAGGAGCCCAATCCTCTCTCCTAGAGGCGTCTCAGATCACCCACGGTCTTATGCTCAGTGTCCTTAAGAGGATTCAATGAAAATTCAGCTTCTGTTTGTAATACAAGTGTAAAATAGTGTGGCAAATCGGCGTTGGCCGATGAGGGGGATTATGATAAGGTGGGGGGGGGGGGGGGGGGATTCTTTTCTTTGATACGTCCACGTTCTGGAGACGTTAGTTTCCAGGTATTTTCCCTGTTTGATAACTCAAAGTAGTTCATCGCTCGTCCTGAGGCAGTTGGTATCTGAAATGAACGAGTTGCAACTGCACAGCTTCATGTTATTAAAAGCAACCTACATTCACCCACCACAGTACGTGTAAACATTGGGTTGTAGTAGCGCCGACTGCAATCAAGCCTCTGAATGTGGGTTCACTCTGGATGCAACGCAAGGACTGTTTGTGAGAGACACAGGCTGTTGGCTCAACCACGTCCTGCTGCAAAGGCAGTGGCCTGGTCGACTGTGACAAGGGTACCCGATTGTTATTGGTTGGGTGTGATTCAGATTACGGTCGATGATACACGAAGTCCAGGCCACCCTGGTCGTTGGAAAGGGCGGGTGGTTTCATTCTGCAACCCCACCGCTAGTGGCTACTACACCCTAAACACTGGACCTTTAAAGTCTTGTAGTAGCAGGCTGGATGTCAATGCCCATAATGTTCCCCCTCCGACGAACTGTTTTTCGTCTGTCTGTGAATCATTTAGTGTATATCGGTTCCATATGACCCCGCTCAGCTGTCTCCCTGCTTGGATGCCGACTGCTCTGTTTTGAGTTGTCCTGTCTGAGGAACCACAAAGGCCTCTGTCTGTCTGTCTGTCTGTCTGTCTGTCTCGTCTGTCTGTCTGTCTGTCTGTCTGTCTGTCTGTCTGTCGGTCTGTCTGTCTGTCTCGTCTGTTGCTGCCTCTGTGTCCAGCTGCTAATCCTCTCTGTCCGACTCACCTGTGTGTGTGTGTGTGTGTGTGTGTGTGTGTGTGTGTGTGTGTGTGTGTGTGTGTGTGTGTGTGTGTGTGTGTGTGTGTGTGTGTGTGTGTGTGTGTGTGTGTGTGTGTGTGTGTGTGCAGGTGTCTCACAGCGCTGTCCAGTCACGTCCTCCAGCACCGCTGTGTCCTCCTCTTCCTCACGGCCAGCTCGCCTCCCTCACCCACACCCCCCCCCCTCTCTCTCCTCCTCCCCCCCCTCCCTCCCCTCCCTCCCCCCCGTCGCCCCCCGTGGCCCCCGTGGCCCCCGTGGCCCCGGCACCTTGCGCCCTGACCTGCAGCACCAGTAAGTCACTGTGAGGATGATTGGTGCTTGTTTCTCGTCGGTGGCTCATGACGATTGGCTGACAGGCGGTGGGCGGGACATGGGTGGGGTTTGGCAGGAAGTGAGGATCGCGGGCTATGCGTGATGCTGCAGAGCTGCTGATCCTTCGGCTAGGGTTGCACTGTACAGCGTGTTCTTTGCCACATAGTAGTG
>NC_044056.1:2625877-2703377 GCF_902167405.1 Gadus morhua | reverse complement strand
GCCTCCTGTGGTGGCATCGCTATGGTAACGCCCTCCAGCCACATGAGGCCCTCCTTACATCCCGCATCCACCGGAGGTAAAAGCGTGTTCTTATTCTGTGTGATCAGACTAGTATACACACTCTCTGGGTCTCAGCCAATCTCAATGCGCTCGCTTTCCAAGAGCCACAAGTCCTCCACTATTGGACATTAAAAAAATCGACCCATCTCACCTGTTATTATGAATGTGGGACTCCGTGACTTAAAGATGCTGTGGCTATGATTCGAGTTAAGAGAGAGAGAAGAAAACAGCGGAAGAGAGCAATATTTTGAATCTAAAACACTCAAGAAACGTGTGCCCGCTCCATGACAATGTTCTCCACCGTTGAGAAGTATTGCATTTCACACATCTGGGATTAACATGCTAGATGGATTCCCTGAACCAATCAGGGACTAGATGCCCAGAAATGTCAGAAATGAGCCCTGAGCTGTTGTAAATCTATATTGGCCTCAAACAGGCAGGCGCGGCGAATTCGAAACAGATGTTCCCACAACGCATTAACCTCCCTTTCACTGATGGATGGCTATGGAATGTCAGTCAAATAGTAGCTGTTCAGTCTTACCTACTGCACCTTTAATCCTTAATTGTAGCTGTCAGTCTTGCCTACTGCACCTTTAATCTTTAATAGTAGCTGTTCAGTCTTACCTACTGCAGCTTTAATCCTTAATAGTAGCTGCCCAGTCTTACCTACTGCACCTTTAAAATAGTAGCTGTTCAGTCTTACCTACTGCACCTTTAATCCTTAATAGTAGCTGTTCAGTCTGACCTACTGCACCTTAATCTTTAGGCCCAATCCCATTTCTACCCCTTCCCCTTACCCCTCCCCCTTGTATTGAAGGGGTAAGGGGAAGGGGTAAGGGGTAGAAATGGGATTGGGCCTAAATAGTAGCTGTTCAGTCTGACCTACTGCACCTTTAATCTCTGATGCAGAGCTGAGGGTGGAGGTGGAAGCCGGCGCCCACCACCAGGGGATCCCCGTACCCAGAGACGGGAGCTCCTCCTCTGGGTACTCCAGCTCGCTGGGCTCCCCCCGGTCCCCGTTGCGCCGGAGCACAGCTTTCGACAGGACCAAGGACCTTCACAGACGTAAGTCTTTGTGTCCAACCGCCGTAAACAGGTCATGGGGATGGTCTGGGACGGGAAAACCTTCATAATAGTAGTGTGTGTGTGTGTGTGTGTGTGTGTGTGTGTGTGCGTGTGTGTGCGTGTGTCTGTGTGTGGCTGTGTGTGGTTTCTATTTTTGTCTGGTGTGGGGTTTTAGTGTGGCCTGTTTGAATTGAAAGGCCTAGAGAGCAGCCTTTGTGTGTGTGTGTGTGTGTGTGTGTGTGTGTGTGTGTGTGTGTGTGTGTGTGTGTGTGTGTGTGTGTGTGTGTGTGTGTGTGTGTGTGTGTGTGTGTGTGTGTGTGTCTCTGGCTCGTGACAACAATAAGTCACGAGCCATCATAACAGATATATGACATTGAGTCGATTGATTCCAGACGGGTCCTATGTATGCTCACAGACATATATCAAAGATGTTTGGGGGTGTCATCATCAGATCAGTTTTTTAGACAAAAATAATTAGAAAAGCATGGAATTGTCGTGTCATAATGTATACATTACTTTCTGAAAGAATTTAGTTTGGTGTTTGAAAGAACCCGATACTGTATATAAGGTGCATACGTACTTATGTGTACTACCATCATGACACACATTCTCCAAGAGCACCTTTTATTTTATGATCCATATGATCCATGTGGATCTTTGATCTTGTTTATGTTTTGTGTGATGTGGTCAAGCTACTGCGACCTTGACTTTCCCCTGGGGGTCAACAAAGTGTGCGTCTATCAGTAGCTGCTATCACTGCTGTATAGGGATGGGTTAGCCTAGCGATTGGTTCTCTGAACATCTTTATGTACCGACAGCGATAAATTGTTTCACTTCTTACGACCAATGTCCTTATCGTAAGACGCTTTGGATGAAAGCGTCTGCTGGATGCCCTAAATGTAATTGTAAGTGTAAATCTCTCTGTATATGTTGTGTGTAACCCCGCCCTCCTCATGCTGTGGTCCACCAGCGCTGGGGGGGCCGGATAAGGAGCGGGCCTGCCTGCTGCTGCTGGGCTCCAGCGCGGGACGTCCCACCGCCCAGGTCCTCCCCGTCCAGACCGACCCGCCCCCCCCACACCCAGCGCCCCCTCCGTCGGCCGCCCCCTCCTCCTCCTCCTCCTCCTCCTCCTCCTCCTCCTCCCCCTCCCCGTGCCACCCGGTCTTCAGCCTGGCCTCCCTGCACCCCCCCCATCCCGGGTACCCCCACCACCCGCTTCTGGCCCTCACCTCGCCGCGCAAGCTCCGCCCCCTCCCCATGGGCCCCGACGACAGGACCAAGGCGGGCCTGGCCCCCCCGGGCCCGGGCGGGGGTCCCGGGGGGGGGCTGCGGCTGGACGCGCTCCAGGACCCGGGGGGGTGTCGCGGCCTGATGGGGGGCGGGGCCGTGGGGCTGATGATGGACACTAGCTCCGCCCTCGCCCCCGCCGCCAGCAGCCTGCAGCACGCGTCCCACGGCCCCCCCGTCCACTTCCACCTCTCCTCCGCCCCCGCCCCGGCCGCCTACTACTCCTACCCCGCCGGTGCCGCCTCCTTCTCCTCCGTCTTCTCCTCCTCCTGCTTCGCCCCCTACTCCTCCTCCTCCTCTTCCTCCCCCTCCGGGGGAGGAAGAGGAGGAGGAGGAGGGGGGGGCGCCGGCTACGTTCCCATGGCGACCGGGATCAACCCAGCGCCGGGCAGCTACTGCTCCGCCCCCGCCGTCACGGCCAGCCCCTCCCCCTCCCCTCCCTCCTCCTCCTCCTCCTCTTCCTCCTGCTCCTCCTCGCTGGACGGCCCCCCCCCCGGGGGGGCCAACAACGGGGGGGGCCACCACCCCCCCCCGTCGGCGTGCCCCTGCAGCGCGTGCGGTTGCCACGGCGGCGGCTGCGGCGCGTTCGGGGCGCTGCCGGGCTACGCGGCGGCGGCGGCGGGCTACCTGCGGCCCTTCCCGCCGGCGGTGGCGGCGGGGGGGGCGGGGCCCTCGCTGTTCGCCCTGGGCCCCGTGCTGCACTTCAGCCCGCTGCTCCCCTCGCCCTCGCCCTCCTCCTCCTCCTCTTCCTCGTCCCCCGGCAGCGCCCCCGGCGGGGGACCCTTCACCTACCCGCTGGTGGCGCCGCAGGCGCTGTACCGCCACGGCCTGCTGTCACATGACCTGCACCCGGCGTACACGGCGCCGGAGACGCAGAGGAACGGCGCCCCCAAGCGGCCGGCGGGCGGCCTGTCGTGCTACAACTGCGGGGTGGGCGGGCACCGGGCCGAGGACTGCAGACAGCCCCCCATGGACGCCCAGCAAGGTGAGTGGGGGGGGGGGGGGGCCCGTTCGTATTCACTAAAAGGAGAAGATGAGAACAGTCCTCAGAAAAGGCATTTTGCAAACTGATATGCAGTATATCGTTGGCATCACATTGGCATCAGATCTTTCTCGTTATAGTCTGAATCTAGTTATAGTCATGGTTTATTGTCCAAGTTATGGACAACAGGATCGTCAATGGGCTGTGTTGTGAGATTAAAATTCTGGGAATTTGAAAATTTATTGGCTTCCATTTTGCTTCAAATGACTAGGTTGTTGTTGGACGTCAGGATACCGTTTGAATAGTAAAACACTGTTGCTTACCTTTTATTTTAAATAATATTATTTTTGTCATATTCTTTAATACAATTTTAGAAGAAATGTTAATTCAGACTTCAAAGTAAGTATACACAACAAACAATGTTCGACCTATGTCTAGTCTGATTTCCGAACATTGGATTTTGGAGGGATATTAACCATGGTAAAGGTTTTACACTGGCAATACAAGGAGGGAGCTTTAATTCATGAATCCTTTTTGTTGTGTCTGCTCTGATCTACAGGGACATTTCGACTCAAGTACATCCCCCGCCCTGACATTCAGGAATCTGGGGAATGACACAGTCCCCCCTCATCCCCAACCCTGCAGCCAAAGTATGGGGGGAAGTTGGCGTAAACTTCTGGAGACTGTTGGATAGAATGGGAATTTCATGGGAATGTACTTGACCCACTTTAACTATCCATTCCAAGCCTTCTTCATCACCTCCGTATCGTAGAGACGTGACATCACGGATAGCCTCGGGATCGGAATGGGGGCAGGTAGCTCAGCACACCTGTCGTCCAATCAACTCCTTGTATATTTGTAACCATGCTGAAAGAGTCAGGCGGGAACTGATCTCATGTGGTGTGAGGAAGAGCTTTACTCTGTTCTCTCTGTCCCTCCTTCATCACAACTCACACTACAAGCTGCTCCTGGGCTCTGTTCTGCCCAGAAGCGGGAATACAGTAGAGAATACAGTAGAGAATACAGTAGAGAATACGGTAGAGAATACAGTAGAGAATACGGTAGAGAATACAGTAGAGAATACAGTAGAGAGAGCTCTGGAGAGCTGAGGTCTGCACTGTTCTGCCCTACCAAATATTATGGTCTGTACCTGCTGCATCAGCAACAACTCATTTAGGGCGATTTTTGTTATGGATGTCATTTGTTATGTAACAGTAAATGATACATTTTTTAAGATAATTTGTAAAATGCAAATTTGGGAAAGCCAATTCTATTTATAATATTATTATTATTTGATCGCACATTGACATGCAATTTTAAACAGGAACTATTCAGATCTTGGGTTATACAGAAACAAAGCAATGTTTCATTTTGCTGACTTTTCAAGAATTAAAAATAAATGTACATGCGTATTGAAGATATTGACAAGGATAGTTCATACCTTGCTAGTCTTGAATGGAACCAAAGCAATAAGGATTAGAACATACAAATATGAAGAAAAAACTAAAGATTTATTCAGAATTCAAATGCATTCTTCTTTATAAGGGAGGCAGTTAAAAACCTAGGATGTTTTAATCTGCATTTTTCTTTTACTTTCCGTAACAGGATTTACAAGTTATTAGAACATGTTGCCATTGGTCACCTCAATGTATTACTTTTTTCTTTTTTATAGCTTGAGTAGTACAATTTGTGCATCCTTTGTCATCACAGCCCAGATTATTTGTGTTTATTACACGGGTCTTCTCAACGCCGTGGAACGCTCCGTTCACTTGTATGGGCCCTTCACAACTTCCGGCGGTGAATTATATTTGATAATTCACCGTTGCTAAGTATAATTGACCGCTGTCAAGGAAAACAAAGGATTTTCTGCCTCTAATGACATCTTTGGTATCACTCCGCAAGTAGTCCGGTAACTTGTCAACCCCAGCGTCTTCGGTTGCTAAGCGACGTCAACGTCTTTGGCGGACTATTTCTCTGCTGATAAACACAACGAATGCTGGTAACAAATAAATTGTAAAAAGACACACCATGGGAAGTTATTTTTTCGTTTTTGCCAAGTAGCCGTGTAATAAGCGGGATAATGTATAGAACGTCGCCGGCCTTTATCGAAAATTAGCCCCTTCAGGGCGAAGCAAGACACCTCCGCTGCGCATCGGTTTGCCCTGTCTGGGCTTATTTTCCCGATAATGACCGGCGTTCTATATATTACCCTTGACATACTTATTTTATGTCAAGGGTATATCAGTATCTGAAATGGGTATGTTAACTTTTGGTATCAGGTTATTGACTAACTTTTACAATGGTTCAAAGTGTTGGTGGTTGATTATCTCAAGCAAACAACTCTGATTGCATTGTTAAAAAGCACATTTTCCTGTGTGTGTGTGTGTGTGTGTGTGTGTGTGTGTGTGTGTGTGTGTGTGTGTGTGTGTGTGTGTGTGTGTGTGTGTGTGTGTGTGTGTGTGTGTGTGTGTGTGTGTGTGTGTGTGTGTGTGTGTGTGTGTGTTTTGCAATACATAAGTTGTCCGGCAGGGCCCGACAACTTTCCGACACAAGGACAGCTGGTCCTGCAGATGCCATCATGCGCCCCTGGAGGGCGCTGTACATAGGGAGAGTATATTTAAAACAACAGGTTTCAACTCTGTGGAACTAATTGCATGTCATGTTCACGTTAAAATTACAAAATAACTTGTAATTTCTTGGGATTTTCTATGTTTTTTTCTGTTCCAAAGTCTAAAGAGTCCAGAAGAAATAAGATTGTCTAAAATGTTTTATTCATTATGCTGCATCTAAAAGCTACTGTTGCTCTCACCATGTTTTTAGGATTGTTCTTCACCAGCAGTGTTGATGGGAAATGATTGAGAAAACAAATTCAGATGGGGGCACTATAATAAGCAAGTTTACGTTTTGGCTAATAACGTCTGAACCATCAAGGCGAATCTAACCATATAGACCAAGTCTGCAGACCAGAATCTCTGCTTGTCTGAATTTTTGGAAAAACCCAAATCTTGTTTTCGTTGGCACTGCAGTTGTGTACAGTATTTTTTTAATAGATGTATATTGATCGCTGCGGGACAATGACAACAACTGCTGTTATATTTTCCAACAGATGAATATTTTAATGTATTCCAGCTTTTGATATAAATAAAAATTGCTTTGACAACGTGTGTGTGTGTGTGTGTGCGTGGTAATGGAAGGGAACCTTCACTAGTCTTGAATGTTTGAATTCTCTGAGCTAAGATTATTATTGTACATGGGTGTTTGTTTTTGCACCCTCAACAAGTTACTAATATGAATTTATTTGAATGTTTATTATGCATGACAGCTTCATATATTTATAATTAGCCTGTGACTTCTGAAATAAAATACATCCTCCGACCAAAGGGGGCAGTAATAGCTGCATGAGAGACCTGAACAGGGATGACTGAGGTCTTAAGTCAGACCCTTTTGCTGAATTCAGACTTGAAAAAATCCTAGTCATCTTGAAGTTCAAACATTTAGTGCAGCATTGCAATAGAGGTGGGAATTCATTGATTGTTTAAAGTAAAAGATTTGTTCTCCCGGAACACTTAACTTTTCCCACTTTGCGACGCTGTTGCCGCAGCGTTCCTCCGTTGCCATGAGAAACGGAAACTAGAGCGCGTCGGCGGAAGTGAGGCTCGGCCGTTGTAGCTGATAGACTTCATTGTCAGTAGCGGTAGTGGACTGATTTCCGTGACTGCAAAATGCCGGACTTAGCGGTAGAAAATGTTGTTGTCCATCCCTTGGTCTTGCTCAGCGTGGTGGACCACTTCAACAGGTATGTCTGTGTCACTATACTGATTACCAACTCATTTGGACGTTCGACTCGGCTCACGTTCATGCCGAGTTACATGCTATGCTACGGCTAGCCGTGCTGAGTCAGAACCGCATTGACTCACACAGAGACGGGCTAGCTGTTAGCGAGCTACGCGTTTAGCTTGGACGAGTTGGACACAAACAATGTATGACTATCGTAACAACTGTAAGGCCATTTTAAATCAATAACAATAACAACAAGCGATTTGATCCCCAATAAGGACAACATCCATATTATTTTGTTAATGGCTGGTAATACTCTCAGTGGTGGTTAATTCTCAAATGGTTCACAGTGGTACACAACTCTAAAACTCTTATCTGCGTCTTGTGTATGTTAACAGAATAGGGAAGGTTGGCAATCAGAAGCGAGTGGTTGGAGTTCTGCTTGGATCCTGGCATAAGAAGATTCTTGATGTGTCAAACAGTTTTGCAGGTAAGTGTGATTGTGACAGCAGCACTATGATGCGTACAATTTGCGCACCACAGTATTTTAGTTTTATGGCCAAATGTCGGTTGTACACCAGACTGACAGGTGACAATACACACAAGTATTCTAAAATACAGACGTGAACATATTCCGAACTTCATAACCTTAATGCTCTGGTCTTATCTGTGTTTGTTTTGGACAGTTCCATTTGACGAGGATGACAAGGATGATTCTGTCTGGTTCTTGGACCATGACTACTTGGAGAACATGTATGGCATGTTTAAAAAAGTGAATGGTAGGTCAATTTTTAAGTTTCGGAATTATCTTGTATTTAGATGGGCTCTACTTATATACTTTAAGTTTGTTTATGTACTCCCAATTTCTTATATTTTACATATGTTTCTATGTATCTCTGTATGACTTTCTTTGCAATGTACATCTATCAAGACTCCCCATTCTGGGCTATATTAATTGCTTGCCTTTACTTAATGGTCGTCTGTCCCTTTTTACAGCCCGAGAAAGAATAGTTGGATGGTACCATACAGGGCCGAAACTCCATAAGAATGACATTGCCATAAATGAACTCGTCAAGCAGTACTGCACAAACTCGGTGGGTTTATTTTTGTCCATTATGTTTGTGTGTGTAGGGCTGTCATGGTTATTAACGTTTTCCCTCTTTTAATAAGTTCCTCAAGGAGGTGACATGCAATATTTATTGTTTATTTATATCCCCAGTCCTTAAAATACTTAATGAACCCGGATTCTATGATTTTATTAAACTGCTTTCTCCTGATGAATGCATAGCTCATATTGTTCTCCTGAACAGGTATTGGTGATCATCGATGTGAAGCCAAAAGACCTGGGGCTTCCCACGGAGGCCTACATCTCTGTGGAAGAGATCCATGATGTAGGTGACCCATCTGATTTAGATCCCCATGCAGGCACTGACCTAACTTATATAGACTTGACCAATTTCCATGAACTCTGGACTAATATATTTGGTGCTTTTCAAATTTGAGATGGAACCATTTTTAACCCTGGTAGTTATTTTTGTCGTTACTGTCAGTCTTGGAACGGCAGCAAACCCTGTCCTTCCTGTTGTCAGTTTACGCTTCATTGCCTGAGGGGAATTTAACTTGAGTCCTGGACTAAACATGTAAAGACTTTGAAATTGTAATTCATAATTTGATTACCCTGCCCATATCTATTTGCTGAGAGAATGAATCATTTTATTCCATGTGTTTCATGTAGAGATGTCCGATATTATCGGCCCGATATTAGCATAAAAATGTAATATCGGTCAATATCGGTATCGGATTAAAAAAAAAAAAAAAAAACATGGCACTTTTCCCTTAAATTAAGTTGAAGTATTTTTCTTATTTTGCACAGACAATGTTAACATTTGGAAAGCCTTGTTGCATTCAAGAATGCATCCAGTGGGGCATCACAATAACATTAATCATGTTGTGTTAATTCCACAACAGGAGATATGTAATGTTACCTAAATGAGGGTTTGAGGAAAAATAACCCAAATATCGACATCGGTATCGGCTGATATCGGAATCGAAAATTTAGAGTTGGACAATATCGCATATCGGATATCGGCAAAAAAGCCAATATCGGACATCCCTAGTTTCATGTCGATGTTGTGTCACCTTTTCAGGACGGGACCCCAACATCCAAGACGTTCGAGCACGTCACAAGCGAGATCGGAGCTGAGGAGGCGGAGGAGGTGGGAGTAGAGCACCTGCTCAGGTACGCATACCCCCTCCACGCTGTAAACACAGACGCACACGCTGTGAACACCGACGCACACACTGCTGCTCTGTGCCACACTGTTCACGCTCTGGTGTTTTTCTACTGCTCACTAAAGGCACGGCATGCTGTACAGCAGGTACCTGCTGAAACATATTAATGAGGATGCATCTCCATCCTCAATGTCCCAGTCCCTCGTGCAGATATGAAGTGGTGTGCGCTGGGCCAGCTGCTTAGCACAGTGAAGCTACAGCGACGTACTCCCTTGTTTCTAGCGAGTAGAATGACATTGGTTTTCTTGAGTGGATTTTAAGATGGCAATTATGTACAGTGTTTTAACGTGGAAACTTTAACTTTTTGGACCCCAATAGCAAAGTCTCTAACGCTGATAAATGATCATTGCTCATTTCGTGGTGCTGCTGTTTTCATCAACTTATAGTTGCCATCATTGAATAGTTGTGGATGTGTTGCTGAGGCCTAAAAAAATAAAAAGTTTGGTTCCTGTTGGTTGTCAGTTGAGGTCATGGGTAGGTAGGGAATTTATTTTATTTTTTTATTTTTTCCAGCAGGAGGGAATGATAGGTAGGTTGTTTTCATTTAAAAACGAGAAAATTCGCTCATCCTTGTACAGAATGAAGAGGTGCTGTACCAAAACGTAATTATAGTTTGCATTTTTTTTTATAAAGCTCATAAAATAATTTGGGTCGCACATAAATTGACAGGGTCGGTCGGAATACGGAACCAAACAAAACATTTTTTCTTAGGCCTGATAATAATTTCCAACTACAATGGTTATAATTAATTGGGGCCAAAAAAATCGATATGAGATTGTTCACAAAACATCTCATCTATTGCTATCTTAGATGAGGTTTTCTTCGATACCGTCAGTCTGGTTATGACTGCTGAAGTTAATCAAATCTTCCCCAGCCATTGGTTAATCTAATATAATGATCGTCTAGCGGCACCTGCTGGTGAGACAACCGAACTGCAGCAATAAATGCCTGGACAATCGGGTTTGCAGGAAAAATCCTGCATATAAATGGCCATTGGTCTGCAGAACTCTCCACCCCCACTTGTGAACATCCACACTGTTACGCTGCGATGGCTTCCTCCGGTGCCAACCTCAACGCTGCTTCTGCCAGCATGTGCAGTGGAGGAGGCCGCCTTCTCATCCTCCTGATCCCTCCACAGGGACATCAAGGACACCACAGTGGGCACTCTGTCCCAGCGCATCACCAACCAGGTGCATGGCCTGAAGGGACTGAACTCCAAGCTGCTGGACATCCGGTCTTACCTGGAGAGAGTGGTGGCTGGAAAGCTGCCCATCAACCACCCCATCATCTACCACCTACAAGACGTCTTCAACCTCCTTCCAGACGTTAATCTGCTGGTAAGATGCTGTTGGTGTTCACTAGGGCTGGCCCGAATTATTCGAATATTCGAATACTCGCTCGGAAAATTAGTATTCGAAGCTTAAATCACTATTCGGAGCTTCGTTTTTTTTTTTTTCACATACGTTTCGTTACCAGAGCGAGGGAGGCAAACTATAAGCGTCAGGGACACCAAGCAGAGAAGCGTGAGAGGTGGAGGAAGAATAGATATCTTGTTTCCCTTTACTTTATAACCCAACATTAGTGGGATATCTGGAGGAAAAGTAATACTTAAAACCTTAGCTTAGTTGTTTGTTTACGTTCGCTGTACAGCGCCGCGCCAATCAACTGTGACTGGCTTGCTGCAGAGCGTGAGCGTCTTGGGAATACCCGGTCAATATAATGGATATAATATGGACACATAAGACAATCAATATTCGGTAATCGTTATGGATTTATTGTACAAATTCCCTGAAAAGATGCACGTTCCAGGATGAATTGAAAAGCTCCCGTAAGGGCTGAGATGGCAGAGAACAGCTGATTTGGAACGGAGCAACAGCTGTTCGCTTTCACGGGGAAAAACAAAGGAACTTCAACCTACTTAGGCCTACTGATTAACGTTCAAAAGCTATTAAATCTTCAACAAAATATGCCGATACTGTCAAAATCAGTTCCAGGGAGCATATAGGGATTATTAATGTTGTTTTTGATGGTGTTTTTTTCTGGAACGAGTATTCGAATATTCGCTCGAAAAACCAACGAGTATTCGAAGCCTGAAAAATGGCATTCGGGCCAGCCCTAGTGTTCACCATGACAGATGTTCAAGACTGGTGTTCAAATTGTTTTGCTTTGTCAACATCCAAATAGTTGCATCTTTATGAAATAAAGATGAAACGATCCCCCTGTTTCAACACTGCTCGGGGTTGAGCTACAGTTATAACTTTATCACATTCCCTGGATGGAGTGACTCATTATTGCCATGTTTTATCCTGGAGAATTTGAGTCAGATCATGATTAATGGAGTAAGAATCAGCAGTACAAATGGACATTGGGCCGGTTTAAATAATGCAAAAAATAAAAGTAATAAATGTAATAATATTCAAAAACACGTTTAATATTATTTAGTTTCTCGTGGTCTATGGCTCTCCCCCGCCATCCAGCCTACAATACACCAGTCATTCAACGTCCTGATCTGTCTCGTGCAGGAGTTCACCAAGGCCTTCTACCTGAAGACCAACGACCAGATGCTGGTGGTCTACCTGGCCTCCCTCATCCGCTCGGTGGTGGCTCTACACAACCTGATCAACAACAAGATCTCCAACCGCGACGCCGAGAGGAAGGAGGGCCAGGAGAAGGAGGAGGGCAAGAAGGAGAAGAAGGACGACAAGGAGAAGAAGGATGACAAGGAGAAGAAGGACGACAAGGAGAAGGGGGACACCACCAGCAAAGACGACAAGAGGAAAAAATGATTTGTTTGTCGTTTTCTACGGCCGCATCTCAAATCGTCCGCTCTCCTCGTGCACGGTGCTCTACTCTCCGCTTCCTGGGCCGTGTCTGCGTCTGTACATGTGGCTCTGGAAATAGAAGTAGCACTCTATATGAGGAACGGTGTCATTTGAGATTCTGCCTCGAGGTCACGAACTGCGCTCACAGGACTGTTATTGTGTGGAAGAAGATGGGCTGCGAGGGTCTGGTGTCTTTTGCTATGGAATCACGTCCATTCGGTTTTCATAGTCGGCTCTCGCTGATGTAAAGCACCTCTTTTTTTTTGTTTTTGTAAGATGGCTTTTTTTTTTTCTCTGTATCGCTAAATAAATCCAACCTATTAAAGTTTTTTGTTTCCAGTTACAATTGTTTTGGTCTTCTATGCATGTTTTTTTTCACTTTAATGTTTTACTCAAGAGTTAATGTTATTGATTATGTGGGTCTAGGTCGGCCCCTGCCTTGGTTTAAACGGATCAATACGTGGCCCGTTCATGTGCATCGACGCACAGTGTCGGCTACAACGGTGTCGGTTCATGGAAGGCCAGTTAAGTCAATAAAGAAAGTCCTTAATGAGGGTAAAATATCCAAAAAAATATTGGCATAGATGAAATAACGTTTATTTTAAATATATGTATAGATATTTTCCAGCTCTTTAATACCATCTCTGATATGAACGGGGACTAAAATGACTCTGAAATTACTAATTATTAAACTATTGAATCATTTACATTTTTATGTAAATCTTTATCTATAAAATGCTGGATTTATTTATTTCATGATTCATATCATGTATTTATTACATAGGCATAAGTGTTTATTTATTTTATATTGACGGGCTTTCCATACAGTTTGAGGTCACGGTTGTCAAGAGGACTAAATTAGAAACGGGACCCGTCCATTGCCAGATTCAAAAGAAAACTGCTTAAGCAATAGGAACAAAAAAACATTGCGACAAATTCTCACATTTAAATTGCAGTGTATTACAGCATAAACCGAGATGCGTATCTAATAAATGGTTACGGTATTGGCGTTTAAATTAGCGCAGGCGAAATGAGATTGCCCAGTCGGTAAAGGGGATTTTGACGTAAGGGTTAAATCTCTGCAGAGAGAGCGCATCGTACGTACTAATCACATAACGACGGTCCGGAAGAGCGCGTCAAGTAAACAAACGCTATTTTCCCTAGATTATGGCAGCTTGGATACCGCTGTGACTACAAGGGTGAACGATAACATGGCTTCCTTTCTACAGGTAAGGATGACTCTGGTTGTCAACTGGTCGTATGTTCGCTAACTATTCTCTAATAAAACGGCACTGCCTTATCGGAATCCTCTAACGTTTAAACAGGTCGATGGAACATTCACGCCGTTAGGTATTGCATAATATGTAGTCGCTTTGCTTCCAATCCTAGTCGGTGTTTCTTGGGAGAGGGACGCTTGCTTCATTTGTGTTTTCTCAGCTCATGCAGCTGAAGGCATCCAACCTGTCTTGCAGATCGCTGATGATGAAAAGGGCCACGAGCTGGAGCTGTTCTGTGTCCCTAAACATTATGAAACCGATTTGGAGAGGGTCATCATCCCCCATGGGCTAATAAAGGACAGGTGAAACCGATTAAGACCAAGATATTCACCATTTAAGAAACATCTTGTCTGAATGATTATGGAACACTGTAAAATGCTCGATGTATGTAATTAAATAGTGTAATTTGCCGGGACTAGTTTATATGGTCGATTTTCTCAACATTTCAGTTCCCACCATTGGGTTTACGTATCGGCCAAGTCAAACATGGCATTTGTTAAACAAATGTCTTGTCTATGCGCACCATGGAGGCGGAGTTTGGCAAACAGCAAATTTGCAACAAAAAAAAAACATGGGCTGCTTTGCGTTACAGAATATACATTGTCATGGCAAGGATTGTGTCTCATATTTATTACCTTTCATATTGACTGAATGCCCCTCTTTCTCCTCCCCCAGAACCGAGCGCCTGGCCCGGGACATCATCAGAGACATGGGCGGGCATCACATAGTGGCACTCTGCGTTCTCAAAGGGGGCTACAAGTTCTTTGCAGACCTGCTGGACTTCATCCAAGTGCTGAATCAGAACTGTGATAAATCAGTCCCGCTGACGGTCGACTTCATTAGATTGAAGAGCTACTGCGTAAGCAAGCACTGCTTTTTTGATTTCTAAACACGGCTTGGTTTGATGTGATTGGAAACTCTGACAAACGCAGTAATTGAATTGATTGTAAAATACCTGATGACAATGTGAAATAACCTCTATATATTTTGTTAAGTGAATGGATCGTATTGATTAGGTTGAGGGATTCTATTCGATAATGATGAAGTCATGTTTCCTGTACACTTCTGTGGTTCGCCTCCTCAGAATGATGAATCCACCAACAGCGTCAAAGTGATAGGAGGGGATGAGCTCTCCAGCCTCACGGGGAAGGTGTCTAGACATGTCTTAATAGTAGCAGATTTATTATACACAAAAACATCTACATGTGTCTCTCTGAATAACCTTATCTCTCGTTGTTTCTACAGAACGTTTTGATAGTTGAGGTAAGACCTACAGCACATTTATGAGCATTTCTAGCATTCGGTGAAACACGAATGCAAGCACAAAGAATGAACACGGCATTCGTAGCCGCCCTGCACTTTTCTGTCTGTCCTGTGCACGTGTTCCTGTAGGACATCGTGGAAACAGGGAGGACGATGAAGACGCTGCTGGCCCTTCTAGACGAATGCAATCCTAAAATGGTTAAAGTTGTGAGGTGAGAGCCGCGACGTACCGGGGAGTGGAAGCATAGATCTCCAGTGGATCGGTTTCTGGGGGGGGCTCTTAGCTAATGGACTCCCTCCACTTAAGGGCTGTATTTAGACCGGCTACAAGAGTGAGCAGAGGGAGGGAGGTGCTTACCAGTTAATCTGTCATGCCATTAACTAAAGTGTGGAGGTGGATGCTATTCCCCTCGCCCTCCAGAGGGATCGGCTGACATTGGACGACACTTGTGTTCTTGTTATGGGTTGGTCCGGAACACCTTCTTCTTGGGTCCTCTTGTTCTGCTATACCGGTGTCTGCATTGCATGTTTTCCTTCCGGGTTTATTTTAGACTTTCAGATGAACAATTCCTCTTTAGCACCTCACATTGGCCTGCTTAACGAATTGCTTAATGCTTAAAGTGATAAAGTGTTAGATCTGCCCCTCTAATTGATGCCAGCATTTACTCTGCAGAATAGAACGACAACATTGCAAACTCCTTTTTGTTTTAAAGCTAGGGTTGGCAATTTACAGACACCAGACAATAACCCTAACCCTAACCAGACAGTAAGCCATGGCTTTAGAAAGCTTCCAATCAAAAGCATCCCAGCCCTCCCTTAAGCCCCGCCTCCATGCCCCTCCCCCACACCCCAGGTCTGGATCGCCAGCCTGAGCCAATAGCAACAGGTCTGGATCGTCAGCCTAAGCCAATAGCAATAGGTCTGGCTCGCCATCTTAAGCCAATAGCAACAGGTCGGCCTAGCCTAGGAGTCTTCCTGCCAAATGAGCTTGGACAGTTCTTCATTTCTCTCCACCTCTCAAATTCAGCCATATTAATCTTGGGTTTACTCCGTCTATTTGTTGTCATCAAGGTGTTTTTGCAGCTGAAGGCACTGGGTATGCAGTTAGCTCCGTCAAGGCAAAAGGGCAGCTAGAGCCAGGTCGTAGGGTCTGCTAGTGTCTGTACGTTTATAGTAGAGGGGCTAAGTGGCCGACTCATGTGGCACGCCTGTACTCTAGAAATGGATCATGTTGTGTTGGAGTCAACGTAGTAGTTTGGATTTAAATCGGAAGCTCCATGACATTTTGCTGGCAGGGTTATTCTCATTTGAAATGTAATTGACTGAAACAGACTGGAGGGTAGCACCCAAGATATGAAAACACAGTTGCTCAAACACTGTCATCAAAGTTTCTCATGCTGCTTTTTGCTCCTGCTATAAGCAATACCTTACACCAGTTAACTAGAAACTTAATATAAGATTGATTCTGATTGAAATCGAAGCTCCTTTGACTCCCATACATTGCCTAATTCTTAGGCAGAGGAGTGACATATGAGTTGTGTGTGACTTAGCAAATATATATAGTTATATAAATTATATAAATATATTAGTAAATCAAACAAACCTTCAATATGTTACTGAATAAAGGAGAATAATTGTAGCAACCCAACTATATATTGTCAGTCCCTAGTCTCTGCCATGAGACGCATGTATACTCACAAGTGCTGTCTGTCTAGTGAACAATAGACGTTCAAAGATGCATACTTGAGTAGTACATTTGTTTTTTTACAGGTTCTGCATCTTGATTTCTGCAAAAAAAAATCTATTTTTGGACAGAACTGGAAGGTCTCTGGTGTCAACGCCAATTGTTTAACTGACATAAGTTAGAAGGGGAAAAATTCATGACACGACAAAAACGTGTCGTACTTGGTTAGTTTCTTTGAACCAAGAATTACAATTAAACGGTTCCTTTTTACCTAAATCTTTTTATCTGCTTTTTTTTGGTCTCTGCCTGCTCTACAAACAAAGCCTTCTGGTGAAGAGGACCCCAAGGAGTTGTGGGTACAGGCCAGACTGTGAGTAGCTGTCGTTGATTCTGATCTCAAGTCTTCAACAATATTCTTTGGATCACCAGTTTACTCCTCATACTATTTTCCTGCATACAGCTCTCCGGACTATTCATCACATGTGTCATCATCCATTTTATTTAATGCGATCTGGAGATGTATACATTTGAAGCTTGAGTGCCACATGCCTAGGACATTCACTTAATCCATGCAGTTAGGTAATGCTTTTAGCGGGAAAGCCCATAATCTCTCTAAGGTTGTCTTGCCATGTAAATTTGTCACAGGACTCCTGAATGACATGCTTCTCTCAAATATTGTATAACTGATGACGGTGTTTTTCAGACACTGGCTTTGAGGTTCCCGATGAGTTTTTGGTGGGCTATGCGCTGGACTACAACGAATACTTCAGAGATCTCAATGTGAGTGTGCTGAAGTAATGGGCGTTCAGTAATATAATGGAAGGGGAGTGGCAATATGTATTTAGTGTTCATGTAATACTAGTGTTTATGTATTTACATCTAATTTCCATAAGGCTATCACGACCAGAGAAGAGATGAGTCATTGCGTAAAAAACACACTTTCTTTGCTGTTTTGTGATCAAATAGACCCACTATACCTAGACAGTCGTATAAGAAAGTGTGCAGCGGGAATTCACCGGGTCATTTTATCACAAATAAATTGCATTAGTGGTAACATGGGCCTCAACGCTGTCTAGTGTACGCCGTATTCTGTATCCGCTTCCACTCTGACTGATGTTTCCAACGTGTTTTCTTGTTGTGTCACAGCACATCTGCGTGCTGACAGAGGAAGCCAAGGAGAAGTACAAGGTCTGAGTAGAAAGTGGTCGGGCTCGGAATCACCAGTTACACCTCAGGACGCTCTGTTGACTTACTGACGGATCTATCCAAAATGTTACTTTTCCTTTTTTAATAGAAATACGATATGTACATTATAAATATCCTGTCTTTTTTTTGTTTTGTTATTTATGTGATGTCTGTCAGGATATTTTTTTTACTTTATAGAGATTGTAAACAAAAGATATTTTTTTCTTGTATTTATGTTTCTGGATGGTGATACCTGTAACTATAAACAATGGTTGAAATGCAAATGTGTTCCGGTTGAAATTTCTGATTTGCTCCCATAAGGCTGACACAGAATGTACTGTTAAATATTGTACTTGTATGATCAAGGACCTGCTTGCAGAAATACAAATCTTAAATCCTAAGCACTGTCCATCATTTCAATATATGTGAGTTCTCTCTCTGTGCGAGTTGGGAGCTCCCGGGTTCAAGCTTAGGCAGATAAACGATTGTGGCTGGTTTTTCTAACTTATTGGATGTGCAGACGTAGGCTTTTGTAGTCATTTATTTTAAACTGAAAATGCGCTTATTGTCATAGATAAGTATTTATGTTAAAAAATACTTTTATACGAAACTTTTTGCGTGTGTTAGGTGTGTGTGTGTGTAGCGTACGACTGGGAAAAAAGCAAATAACTACATAACTTTTTAAGGTGAAGTTCGCCAATCCTACTGCGAGAGGCAGCAATAACGTGTGGTTTACATCCGCATTGACGAGAAGAAGAAGGGTTAGTTTGTTTATCTACGGGGGCCTGTCAGTATCCATTGTCTTATTTTTCTGCCGTCTCAGCATTTTATAATGTCAATGGTCTGTGATCTATAACCTTCATCATGGACATAAAACAACGGGCCATTGACAATCTGAAGGGTCAAGTCGGAAGCGAGTCATCAGAACCACCTGTACGTCCCAAAGCGTCAGTGTTGATCCCGCTGTTCGTAAAAAATGGAGAGTTGTATGTGTTATTGACCCTTCGTTCTGAACAGGTAACTTGAATCCTTGCGTACTGTATCGGTAAATAATATCTATTCACGTCGTTGACATATTTTAATTATGCTGCAGTTGAGGACCAATGCTGGTGAGGTGTGTTTCCCAGGAGGGAAGAGCGACCCTCAGGATACAGACGAGATCCACACAGCCTTGAGAGAGGCGGAGGAGGAGATAGGCATACCACCTGATCAGGTGGAGGTAGTCTGCAGACTACTCGATCCTATAGTTAGCAAGGTACTTTTATTCAGATTTTGCATTTCATAGCTTGGTTGGTCTCCGTATTCCCCTTATCTTACTTACCGCCATACCTTTACAAAACTACAGGGAGGACTCTTGGTCACTGCGGTCGTGGGATTCATAGATGGGTCATTTCTTCCACGTCCCAACCCGGCCGAGGTCAGTGAGGTGTTCGCAGTCCCCCTGAACCTGTTCGTCCAGAAGAAGGACCACTCGATGTTTGGCGCCCCTGGGATGTTTCTTCACAGTTTCCAGTTTCTTGACTCGGACTCAGGTCGTCAGTATCGGATATATGGGTTGACGGCCGCTTTTGCGATAATAGTTGCTGTTCTTGCTCTCGGTAAATGGCCGGAGTTTGACATTGATCTTGGAAGCGGATCATTTGCAGACCGTATAAATAGCAGAATAAATAGAACAATGAGTAAATTATAAGATCCTTGATGGCTGTAATGGTGCTAAAAGACCGTATTTAGGCCTCATTTTATATCATTATTGTTAATGTTTGTCTGTAAAACTGTTGGATCTTTTTCTCATGACTGAGGTATTACTCCAATAGTATCCAGCTGCAGCCCCGGAGAAAAACACCCTGGCGTGACAGAACACCCAGGCGGGACGGAAGTACTGTGGCTGGACGGAAGTTACCTCCGATTATTTTTTTTATAGACAAATAAACGTATTTATCGCTTGAATCAACATAACATAGAAATAAAACAATATTTCGACACGTTAGTAACCATTTTTAGATCTTAAAAAAGGTTTAACGTTATTTGGACAGATACCTCAGGATTTTTTCTTTGCGTTATTAAACTTATTAGACCAAAAAATTAGAATACAACAATATTATGACATGTCAGTAAGCATTTTTATAGCTTAATTTTTTTAACGTTATTTAGACGAATAAACTGATTTGGGGTGTAGACAATTATTTAATGGAATTGTGTATTATACACTTTACTCATTCAGTAATTGATCATTAGAATTAAGTGATTTGAATTAAGTAATTGTTTTAATATGTCTAATTGAATCAAATTATTATTTTTTTAAATATATCATCATAATTTGATATAAATATACATTGAAGAATAACCACACCAAAGTTTCCTCACAATTTATTTAACAAATAATCTACAGAAGCTTAAAGATATAGCTTATTCATGTTGACTGACATCAGCTCCAACTCACTGTCAAAAGAATCAAACAGTCAAATCAATGTTAAGCCTATACAATATATTATTTGTATTCTGTCACTGGAAACGTCATTCACTTCTCTTTTTCGCTTCAGTCTGAGGACTGGTGGAAGTAGTCCAGCCGCCATTTGTTTGGCCTCCTCCATGAAGTGTGGGAACCTTCTGCCGTGCCTGTATAAATAAAGAGAAATGATTGTAGGAATTATACATATTTTGTTAATATTGGGGTTGAGGTATATATTCATATTTTAAATAAACAAAAACATACCCATCCAGGTGGAAGTTCTCAAGCAGTACTGTGCACCACCATTTTCTGGGGACAGGCATGTTTTTCTAAAGTAAGGGGATATTCCAAGAATTGACAATGATAAAATATGTATACAAGTATGAATTTTTCGATGTTGTAACCTTACATATGTCAAAAATCCAATTCTTATTTTAAACGTATCTTTTCAATCGTCAGCT
This sequence comes from Gadus morhua, assembly GCF_902167405.1. NCBI lineage: Eukaryota > Metazoa > Chordata > Actinopteri > Gadiformes > Gadidae > Gadus > Gadus morhua. The sequence goes on along the minus strand of NC_044056.1, from coordinate 2,682,773 downwards.
CTTTCTTCATTTTTTGTAATGCCTACTTACAACAGTGAAGTCAAACGGTGCCTCCATGGCAAGGTACCAAGCATACTGTGATGGAAAAATGTACAAAAAAGTAGCAAGACCCTTTTAGTCCTAACAATCATCATATGATATTTATATATATATTGATATTATATATATCTAAATAGATGATTGATGTGGAAGAGAATGATGTGCCTTTTTTTTAATCTAAGGTGAAATATGAATAAGGATGCATTGTCAAATTCAGATCTGAAGTATTTTATTTAAATAAATGTTAAAAAAATTACTGAAACACCATATTTGCCTCATCTATATTTTGCAATACCTAAAATCTGCTCCTGATCAAGTCATGTTCATTTTATAATAGTGGCCCACTCTGGCCCATGCTATGTGTTGCAAATCAGCTGTTCAAAGACAATTTACAAAAGAAATTACTGACTTGCCAAGTGAGAGAATAGGTGTCATTCCAGGAATAAGGAATAGTTCAGTCAAAATGCATAGTTGTCTGTCACTAGTCTGTGGGCCAGTATTGGTTTAATAATTTCATAATCCTTCCTCCCTGACATCAAGCAGCAGAAATGATGTGTCAATGAGCAAATACTACTGAAGGATTTTTGGGTAAACTAAATAGAGTATTCTCACATGTCTGTTTCTAAAACTGGGCGTTTTTCTGGGCTGCGTTAAAAAAGGGCAAACATTTAGAGTATACCCACTTCTCAAGGGACCACTACACCACTGGGTATATCCAGGGTGCGATTTGCCGGTGGGGATGGTGGGGATTATCCCCCCCTCTGGTTTACACGTCCTACCCTCTGCTGAATTATTTTTATCCTCGGTGGGGATAAAAATTATCCCCCCCACCCAAAGTATTTTCACCATTACATCGTAATAATTAACAACCAAAATACACAGGGTCCGTCTTCATTTTGATTGTGCTGTGATTTTGATCTACCGGGAGCGAGTCAGAGGCGTCGCGCGTGAGCGCAGGCTGGATGACAACGGGATAATCTCTGCCGCCGCCGCTCTAAATCCATCAAACTGGCCATCTGATGAAGACGAGCGCATCCTCTACGGCGATGAAAAACTTCTCGCCATACACAAAACTCTTGCTGTTGAGGCCGCAACCAGTCCCATACTCCTGAAGGAGTTCGATGAGTTTAAATGTCACGGTGTCACAGGAGAGAGCATGCGCAAAGTTCTCACCGCTGTCTCCACACTCCTAGTGTCCACAGCCGAGTGTGAAAGAGGTTTCAGCGCCATGAACCACATTCTTACAGATGGCAGAAACAGAATGAATGTGTCCACACTGCACAATCTGCTTTTCATCTCTGTAAATGCACCAGATGTTGCTTCCTTCCCGGCCCGCAGATTTGCAGAGATGTGGTTGAAGCAGGGTCACCACGCTGCTATCGATCCGCCAACAGGAAAGCAAAAAAAAGAGGCTGAAGTGCGTCATCAGAGCGGACTGTTTTCGTAGTCTGACCTATAGTCTACCCGATTAACCCATAAAAAAAAAAAAAAACGTCTTGACAGCACATTGTGGTATTTCATATTTTCTGTTGAACTGATATCGGGAAAAAATATATATTTTTTTTTATTTGGCACATTTAAAAACAATATTAGCTATGAGAAAATATTTCTGCAAATGCAGTGGTTAAGTTCACGTTCAAAATAGGCCTACCGCCTACGTTATGAAGCCTAAGTGTAAGGTTTAGATACACAAGGTCACAAGATCAACTGTTTTCATAAGTTTTCACACTGTTGTGTGGTTATTTTTCCTGAATAAAATGTCTCTCAAAATTATCCCCCCCTCTGGTTTTTTCACAAATCGCACCCTGGGTATATCCGTTAAACGATGGATCGCATACGAGAATGTACGTAGGCTATATGGAAACGAGGCGTCAGCGTTTTATTATCCATCCGTCCTCGGGACGTTGCCCATGCGACAAGCACAAACACGCCCTTTTCCCACGGACGACGAACTCGCCATCTCGGTTGAACTCAGTGGTGACCGAGCAAAATTCCGAGACAGAATTCAAGATGGCTGCGCCCGGTGTGACTTGAAGCATGAGCTGTTTTCATTGTGCTTGGAACGCTTTGGTGGTTTAAATGGCAATTTCAATCACTCGTATTACTGCAATACCTTACTGCGTCCGTATCTCTGCCTATGGCCTATATAGCCTACCTATTTTGGAGCGCCGGTCCTCTGCCAATGCTACCGCGACAACAGCTTTCCGGGTGGCGTCCATGTTGTCCTCCAACGACCGAGCGAAATAATAAAACGCTTGAATTGTGGGCGTGGCGTCAGATCCATGATCCGAGTCGGTTCGCAGAGAATACTCGAACGCAGCATAACGCAGTACATTTAGCAACCAGCCATTGCTATTTGACCCATTGTTGTTATTCTGATACTGAGACAAATCATGATCACTGTCCTATAGCGTCCATTTTTTGTGAGTCTCAATGTCTACTTCAAATGCAGTTAGAAATATGGGACAGTTGCTTCATTTTGTTTATATGCTACAGGCCGAAAGACTAAATGAATATGTAACTTACTTGCTCCTTTTAAGTATAACATTGCTTGGGGAGTCCAATTCCTCCACTGAAAAGGGTGGAAAGTGCTTACAACTCTCTGCTAGTTAGCGATCTATGACACTGTTGTTTTTTATTGGTCGTCATGAAAAAAAACATAAGGGGTAACACTGTTGTTTTTTATTGGTCGTCATGAAAAAAACAAAAGGGGTAACACTGTTGATATTTATCAAATAAAACATAGGGGGTAACACTGTTGTTTTTCTTTGGTCGTCATGAAAAAAACATAAGGGAAATAATAGAAATACACACATACATTTTAATGTCATGTATATCCTCTTTATTGATTATTGATAATTGTGTATTGTCATTGCCTCAGTGGTGCAGTGGGGTGCACTCTGCCTAACCCACTGGAGGCCGTGGCTCAATTTCTGTGGAAAACCCAATATCTTTAATTTGAAACGTAATGCTATGTCGTTTTTTATCAAATGAAACATGAGGGTTGACACTGTTGTTTTTTATTGGTCGTCAAGAAAAAAAACGTAATCACTGTTGTTTTTCATCAGTCATCATGGGAAAATAACATAAGTGGTAACATTTTCGTTTTTATCAAATGAAACGTAAAGGGTAACACTGTCGTTTTTTATCTGTCGTCATGAAGAACCCACAAGGGGTAACACTGTCGAAATGTATTGAATAAAACATAGGGGGTAACACTGTCGTTTTTTATGAAATGAGACATGAGGGGTGACACTGTTGTTTTTTATTGGTCGTCAAGAAAAAAAACGCAAGGGGTAACCGTCATTTTTTATCGGCCGTCATGAAAAAAACATAAGGGGTAACACTGTTGTTTTTTATTGGTCGTCATGAAAAAAAACCAAAGGGGTAACACTGTTGTTTTTTATTGGTCGTCATGAAAAAAAACCAAAGGGGTAATACTGTTGTTTTTTATTGGTTGTCATGAAAAAAAACAAAAGGGGTAACACTGTTGTTTTTATCAAATAAAGTGTAAGGGATAACAGTGTCGTATTTTATTGGTCGTCATGAAAAAAAACATGAGGGAAATAATAGAAATACACAAATACATTTTAATGTCATGTATATCCTCTTTATGGATGATTGATTATTGTGTATTGTCATCGCGTCAGTGGTGAAGTGGAGTGCACTCTGCCTAACCCACTGGAGACCGTGGCTCAATTTCTGTGGAATACACAATATCTTTAATTTTAAACGTAATGCTATCATGTCTATTGCACTGTCATATATAACCTCAGACATTATCTAATTACAAATGTTAGTGGGAAGTGGATAGAGCTGTGAGCTAACCCCCTGAAGACCGGGGTTCAAGTCCGGTTGATGTCCTCTGTTGGAAGACCCTTATTTCTATTTCATGCGAATTGTAAAGTCAAGTATAACCATTGTGATGTCTGTATTCGGTGTCTTGATGGTGCATTGATAAGTCCGGAGGTTAACACTCTAAACAGGTCAGGTTCGGAACCCCACAAAAACGTTGACAGGGATACCACTGTTGATTTTTATTGGTCGTCATGAAAAAAAAATTGTCCTTGTCAAATAAAATATAAGGGGTAATACTGTTGTTTTTCATCAGTCATCATGGGAAAATAACATAAGGGGTATCACTGTCGTTTTTATCAAATGAAGCGTAAAGGGTAACACTGTCGTTTTTTATCTGTCGTCATGAAAAACCCATAAGGGGTAACACTGTCGAAATGTATCGAATAAAACATAGGGGGTAACACTGTCGTTTTTACCAAATGAAACATGGGGGGTGACAGTGTCGTTTTTCTTTGGTCGTCATGGAAAAAAACATAAGGGGTAACACTGTCGTTTTTTATTGGTCGTCATGAAAAAAAACACAAGGGGTAACACCGTCATTTTTTTATTGGTCGTCATGAAAAAAAACATAAAGGGTAACACTGTTGTCTTTGTCAAATAAAATATAAGGGGTAACAGTGTCGTTTTTTATTGGTCCTCATGAAAAAAACAAAAGGGAAATAATAGAAATACACAGATACATTTTAATGTCATGTATATTCTCTTCATTGATGATTGTTCTATTTCATCCTTACTGACCGCCAGAGGCGGTGCATTAAGCACTGGATTTTTCCGTCTCGCGCATGCGCAGTTCGAGTACCTATACCAACAAGGTCACATGTGACCCTCGTGACACCGGATTGGCTATATAGCCCGGTGTCGACAGAGGATCTGTTCCTTTCATCTTCTCGCAAAGACGCATGTTGTAGTACCGCTTGCGGATAGCGTATTCGCTTTTTGAAAAGGATCGCGCTCCAGACTGTGTGCAGCCTCGCGACCAAGGGTCGGAGCAACGGGTGAACTCGTCCTCCAGGGGCTGTTGGTCTGTACAGCGCTGAAGTAGAAGCTTCCAAGGTTTTGTTTAGTTTCAGTCACTTACCGGTGAAGGCAGCGCTCTCGCGTCCTCTCCCGGCAACACTGCTGGGGTTATTTTCACTACTGGGATTAATTTCGCTACTGATAGCTCCCTTATAGAAACAGCTCGGCTGTGTTCTGGGTTACCAAATTTATTTGGTAAAAGGTTTTTCCAGTCAGTCACTTACCGGTGAAGGCAGCGTTCTCGCGTCCTCTCCCTGTAACACTGTTGTTTATTTCTTTCGGTCACTTACCGGTGAAGGCAGCGCTCTCGCGCCCTCTCCCTGTAACACTGTTGGGGTTTATTTTTTAGTCACTTACCGGTGAAGGCAGCGCTCTCGCGCCCTCTCCCTGTAACACTTGTTTGTTTCTTTTCAGTCACTTACCGGTGAAGACAGCGCTCTCGCGTCCTCTCCCGAGAACACTGCTGTATATTTGAGTGTGTAATTATTTTTCCAGTCACTTGCTGGTGAAGACTGCGCTCTCGCGTCCTCTCCCGGTAACACTTTCTTGGCTCTTCTTGAATTAGTAGCTCTCTGGTGAAGGCAGTGCTCCCTCTCCCAGTGTTCTGCTGATGGCTCATGTGTGTGGCGCCTGTGTGGCCCTCCTTGAGCCTGACGATGGCCATGATCGCTGCCCCTCTTGCCTCGGCTTCGAGCATTTGAGGGAGGGCCTTACCGAGAGGGCCTGTATGAACTGCGGCTCCATGCCCTTGGCACTCAGGCTGGCTAGGCTCGCAGCGGTGGAACATCCGGCAGCTGTCGACCTACCATCAATGGCGCCACTTCCTCCTGCTCAGCCCGGCCATTCTTGGCGTCGGGGTAGAGCAGGCCCCCCCCCCAGGAAAAGGGCTAGGGACGAGCTAGCATCCAAGGTGGATCGCTTGTCGTCCGATATGGAGAGGATACAGGAACTCCTCCTGACCCTGCAACCTGGGGCAGGTGGCGCGGTGGCTGACATCCGGCCTGACCCTTCCTTGGGGGATGTGCCGGGGACGGACGATGTCCTGTCGCTGGCGGCATCAGCCAACCTCTTCAGTGAGGGTGTCACGGGGGAGGAATCCTCAAACGCTTTTGGGGAGGCCTCCCGCTCCTCTACTCAGAGCTCTGGGCACAGCACAGAGGGTAACCCCATCGGGGCCGTCATCCGTACGGCCCTGGCTCGCCTGGGGCTCGATGCTCCTCAGGCAGACTTGGCCCAGCCTAGCGCCTTTTTCAGGCGCAGCCCTGCCACAGCCCCTTTCTCTGTCCCTCCTTCGGAGGAGTATTTAAAGGAGCTACACCTCTGCTGGAAGGACGCCAAGGCTCTCCCCCGTCCTTCTTCCAGTGCTCGGGCCTTGGCTGCCATGCGGGATCCAGCGCAGTATGGTTTGGGTTGCATGCCACCCGTTGAGCCCGCCATTGCCTCCCTCATTCTAACCCCCGATCAGGCCTTGCGGCCGGATGCCAGGTGTCCTCGGCCCCAGTGCAGGGTCACAGACGACCTGCTTTCGAAGGCCTATGACGCAGCAGCACGTATGGGGCGGATTGGCAACTCCCTCTCCCACCTAATGCTGGCGCTCTCGACCTCGCTGCAACAAGCTGCAGTTGAGCCGTCTACACAGGACCTGAGCGACGCGTCCCTACAGGCCTTTGCCCTCATGTCCAGGGAATTGGGGCGTGTTATGTCCACCCTGGTCCAGACTCGCCGCCAGGTTTGGTTGGCTCAGTCGCCCCTGACGGAGGCGTGCAGGAAGGCCCTTAGAGCCGTGCCAGTGGTACCGGGGGAGCTGTTTGGGTCAGCTGCCCTGGAGACGCTGGAGCGAGCTGCCCAAGCTAGGCAAACCAACCTGCAGCTGTCAGGTCTTCACAGGAGTGTCTCCGCTCCTGGCAGGCCTAGAGCCCCCCCGGCTGCCCCCCGGGGCCGCTACCAGCCACCACGCTCTTACCCAGCAAGAGAGGAGGGCCTACGCAGGTCTCGGCGGTCCGCCCAGCAGCCCGCTGATAGCTTTCGCGCCCCCGCCCGCCCATCGCCCGGGCAGCCTCGGGCCGCGGAGCCTCACCGGTACCCCTCCAGAGCCGACAGAGGCCGGGGGGCCAGGCGCTAGGACCACGGGGCCGGTCGTCGGCTGTTTTTCCCAGCAGCAGATCAGCTATTGGGCTGCCTGTACTATAGACCCCTGGGTGGTTTCCACCTTAACCCGGGGGTACGAATTACAGTTCCGACGCCGGCCCCAGGCCTTTGGCCGGGTCAGGATGACAGTCGTCCGCGACCCGACGAAGGCCGCAGCTCTGGCCCAGGAGCTATCCGCCCTCCTGGCCAAGGGTGCGATCGAGCCAGTGGACCCTCAGTTACAACCCGGGGGGTTCTACTCGGCGTACTTTCTGGTCACCAAGAAAGACGGCGGATTCAGGCCCATTCTAGACCTAAGGGGCCTGAACACGTTTTTAAAAATGTTACCATTTCACATGCTCACCTCGGCGGACACCCTGAGGGTAGTTGCCAGGGGGGAGTGGTTCACGACTATAGACCTAAAGGACGCCTATTTTCATGTGCCGGTTGCGGCACACCACAGGCGGTTCCTGAGGTTTGCCTATCGGGGCAGGCATTACCAATTCAGGGTACTTCCCTTCGGGCTTTCCCTCTCCCCGAGGGTTTTCACCAGGGTTGTGGCGGCAGCCCTCGCACCCCTGCAGACGCAGGGCATGAAGATCCTGCCGTATCTGGACGACTGGCTGGTCTGTGCGCCCTCCAGGTCCCAGGTGGCCCAGGACACGGCCCGCCTGCTGTCGCACGTCGCCCGGCTGGGCTTGACGGTGAATCAAACAAAGAGTTGCCTGGACCCTTCCCAACGGGTTACCTATCTGGGGTTGGTCCTGGACTCGGTCGCCATGAAGGCCTACCTTTCACCTCGACGGGTGAACGACATCCTCCGCCTCCTTCCTCTCTTCAGAGCCGGCAGGAGGCTGCTTTTTATTCTTTTTCTTCAGCTTCTGGGCAAGCTGGCAGCTGCTTCAGCTGTGGTGCCTCTGGGTTTACTGTCCCTGCGCCCACTCCAAATGTGGCTGAACAGCCTGCACCTAGATGCCAAGTGGCACAGGCAGAGGAGGGTCAAGGTGACCCTGCAGTGTCTTGTCTCTCTGGCCCCATGGAGAAGGAGAGCGTATCTGGAGGCAGGCGTGCCCATGGGCGCAATCCCGGCACGCCGGGAGTTGGTGACAACCGATGCCTGCCTCTCGGGATGGGGCGCAGTGTGGCAGGGCAGGACTGCGCAGGGACGGTGGTCTGGCCGGGACATGGCACAACACATCAATGTGCTGGAACTCCGGGCTGTGCAGCTGGCATTAGCCAGCTTTCTGCCCCATTTGACAGGCCGGCATGTCCTGGTCCGGTCGGACAACATGGCCACGGTTTCGCAGGTGAACCACCAGGGGGGCACCAGGTCAGCACGGCTACTCCGGGTATCCCAGAGCCTGTTGACTTGGGCTTCTCCCCGTCTGGCCAGCCTACGTGCAGTCTATTTGCCGGGGGCCCAGAATCGGGCGGCAGACTTCCTCTCCCGACGGAAGCCTCCACCGGGGGAATGGCGGCTTCACCCCGAGGTGGTGGAGTCAATGTGGGGCCTCTTCGGCAGGGCAGAGGTGGACCTCTTTGCCTCGGAGGAGTCGGCGCATTGCCCCCTCTGGTTCTCCTGGGCAGAAGCGTCCAGCCCTTTAGGGCAGGACGCGCTGGCGCACGATTGGCCGGACAGGCCTCTTTATGCCTACCCACCATTGCCTTTGATTCTGCCGACACTCCAGAGGGTCCTTTTGCAGGGCCACCGGCTCCTTCTGGTGGCCCCCTTTTGGCCGGGGAGGCTCTGGTATCCACTGCTGCTCAGGCTCTGCTGCAGCACGCCATGGCGCCTCCCCGACAGGAGGGATCTCCTGTCCCAGCTGGGGGGTCAGATCTGGCATCCCGACCCCTCTCGCCTACAGCTCTGGGCTTGGCCACTGCAGGGCCCGACCCACTGCTGAGGGAGTGCACTACGGCTGTCAGGGGTACGGTCATGAGTGCCAGGGCACCATCGACCAGGTTGCAGTACGGAAACAGGTGGAAGCTGTTCTCCAACTGGTGTGCGGCTAGGGCCGTGGATCCAGTGCATTGTGCTGTGACCACGGTGCTGGAATTTCTGCAGTCCCTCCTGGATAGTGGCCGGTCGCACTCTACCCTGAGGGTCTATGTCGCTGCCATCTCCTCCCTACATGATAGGGTTGACAGCGCCACGGTAGGGCGCCACAGATTAGTGTCCCTCTTTCTAAGAGGGGCTTTGAGGCTGCGTCCCCCTACAGCCATGCGGTCTCCAGCATGGGACCTGCCGCTGGTGCTGGAAGCCTTGTCATCTCCTCCCTTCGAGCCTTTGGGTCAAGGGGGTTTGAAGTGGCTGTCTATGAAGGCTGCCTTTTTACTCGCCATAACATCTGCCAAGCGGGTCGGGGAGTTGCATGCCCTATCAGTGAGTGATACATGCCTGAGGTGGAACTCTGATGGCTCGGGTGTCACTCTATGGCCGAACGTTGCGTTCCTGCCAAAGACCCTGCCACGCAATCACCTTAACCAGCCCATCCAGTTAGCACGCTTTGACCCCCCTTCTGGGGAGGGTGGGTCTGAGCTGCTGTGCCCGGTGCGGGCCCTTAGGGCTTATATTTCTGCTACCGCCGGTATTCGCCAGTCGGAGCAGCTTTTTGTTTGCCATGGTGGCCCTAACAGGGGTCATGCTTTAACAAAGCAGAGGCTGTCCCACTGGATTGTGGAGACCATAACACACGCCTACGGGGCCAGTGGCCGCCCCCCGCCATCCAGGGTGAGGTGTCACTCAACTAGGAGCGTCTCCACATCATGGGCTGCCCTGAGAGGGGTGCCCCTGGGGACCATCTGTGCCGCGGCGTCATGGGCGTCGCCTAGCACATTCTCCAGGTTCTACCGGGTCAACGTTGCCACTCCCCATCCAATGGGCGTGGCCCTGATGCCAAGCTCTGCTTTCTCTGATCAGTAGGTGAGCACCTTGACTCTTCGTGACGTTGTTGGTATTGGCCATCCAGTGCTTAATGCACCGCCTCTGGCGGTCAGTAAGGATGAAATAGAACGCAGAGTTACGTATGTAACTCCGGTTCTATGAATCCTGGATGACCGCCAGAGTTACAGGTCACTCAGAAGTCTCGTGGTTCGCGAGAAGATTCTGGGAACAGATCCTCTGTCGACACCGGGCTATATAGCCAATCCGGTGTCACGAGGGTCACATGTGACCTTGTTGGTATAGGTACTCGAACTGCGCATGCGCGAGACGGATAAATCCAGTGCTTAATGCACCGCCTCTGGCGGTCATCCAGGATTCATAGAACCGGAGTTACATACGTAACTCTGCGATTATTGTGTATTGTCATCGCCTCAGTGGTGCAGTGGTGTGCACTCTGCCTAACCCACTGGAGACCACGGCTCAATTTCTGAGGATAACACAATGTCTTTAATTTTAAACATAATCCTATCATGTCTATTGCACTGCCATATATAATCTCAGACATATTTAATTTAAAAAACTCATTGGGAAGTGGAGAGAGCTGTGAGCTAACCCCCTGGAGACCGGGGTTCAAGTCCGTTTGATGTGCTCTGTTGGAAGTCTCTTATTTCTATTTCATGCGAATTATAAAGTCAAGTATAACCATTGTGAAGACTTTGTTCAGTGTCTTGATGGTGCATTGATAAGTTCGGAGGTTGATACTCTAAACAGCTCAGGTTCGGTTCACCGCAAAAACATCGACAAGGGTATCACTGTCGTTTTTTATTGGTCAACATGGAAAAACATGAGGGGTAATTCTGTCGTTTTTTATCGGCCGTCATGAAATGAACATAAGGGGTAACACTGTTGATATTTATCAAATAAAACATAGGGGGTAAAACTGTTGTTTTTCTTTGGTCGTCATGAAAAAAAACACAAGGGGTAACACTGTTGTTTTTATCAAATGAAACACAAGGGGTAACACTGTCGATATTTATCAAATAAAGCATAGGGGGTAACACTGTCCTTTTTTATCGGTCGTCATGAAAACAACATAAGGAGTAACACTGTCGAGATTTATCCATTAAAACATAGGGGGTAACACTGTCGTTTTTATCAAATGAAACATGAGGGGTGACACTGTCGTTTTTCTTTGGTCGTCATGAAAAAAACCATAAGGGGTAACACTGTTGCTTTTTATTGGTCGTCATGAAAAAAAACATAAGGGGTAACACTGTCATTTTTTATTGGTCGTCATGAAAAAAAACATAAGGGGTAACACTGTCGATATTTATCAATTAGTACATAGGGGGTAACACTGTCGTTTTTATGAAATGAAACATGAGGGGTGACACTGTTGTTTTTCTTCGGTCGTCATGAAAGAAACCATAAGGGGTAACACTTGTTTTTTATTGGTTGTCATGAAAAAAAACATAAGGGGTAACACTGTTGTTTTTTTATTGGTTGTCGTGATAAAAAACATAAGGGGTAATAGTGTTGTTTTTTATTGGTCGTCATGAAAAAAAACATAAGGGGTAACACTGTTGTTTTTTTATTGGTCGTCATGAAAAAAAACACAAGGGGTAACACTGTTGTTTTTTATTGGTCATCATGAAAAAAAACATAAGGGGTAACACTGTTGTTTTTTATTGGTCGTCATGAAAAAAACATAAGGGGTAACACTGTAGTTTTTTATTGGTCGTCATGAAAAAAAACATAAGGGGTAACACTGTTGTTTTATATTGGTCGTAATGAAAAAAAACACAAGGGGTAACACTGTTGTTTTTTATTGGTCGTCATGAAAAAAACATAAGGGGTAACACTGTAGTTTTATTGGTCGTCATGAAAAAAAACATAGGGGGTAACACTGTTGTCTTTGTCAAATAAAATATAAGGGGTAACAGTGTCGTTTTTTATTGGTCATGAAAAAAAACCAAAGTGAAATAATAGAAATACACACATACATTTTAATGTCATGTATATCCTCTTTATTGATTATTGTGTATTTTCATCGTCTCAGTGGTGCAGTGGTGTGCACTCTGCCTAACCCACTGGAGGCCGCGGCTCAAATTCTGAGGAAAACACAATATCTTTAATTTTAAACGTAATGCTATCATGTCTATTGCACTGCCATATATAACCTCAGACATAATTAAATTAAAAATCTCAGTGGGAAGTGGAGAGAGCTGTGAGCTAACCCCCTGGTGACCGTGGTTCAAGTCCGGTCGAGGTACTCTGTTGGAAGTCTCTTATTTCTATTTCATGCGAATTATAAAGTCAAGTATAACCATTGTGATGACTTTATTCAGTGTCTTGATGGTGCATTGATAAGTTCGGAGGTTAACACTCTAAACAGCTCAGTTTCGGATCCCCGCAAAAACGTAGACAGGGGTAGCACTGTCGTTTTTTATTGGTCAACATGGAAAAAACATGAGGGGTAACTATCGTTTTTTATCGGCCGTCATGAAATGAACACTGTCGATATTTATCAAATAAAACATAGGGGGTAGCACTGTTTTTTTTTCTTTGGTCGTCATGAAAAAAAACACAAGGGGTAACACTGTCGATATTTATCAATGAAAACATAGGGGGAAACATTGTCGTTTTTATCAAATGAAACATGAGGGGTGACACTGTCCTTTTTCTTTGGTCGTCATGAAAAAAACCATGAGGGGTAACACTGTTGTTTTTTATTGGTCGTCATGAAAAAAACATAAGGGGTAACACTGTCATTTTTTATTGGTCGTCATGAAAAAAAACATAAGGGGTAACACTGTTGTTTTTTATTGGTTGTCATGAAAAAAAACATAAGGGGTGACACTGTTGTTTTTTATTGGTCGTCATGAAAAAAAACATGAGGGGTAACACTGTTGTCTTTGTCAAATAGAATATAAGGGGTAACACTGTCGTATTTTATTGGTCGTCATGAAAAAAAACATATTTGAAAAAAAAAAAGAATTGTCCTTGTCAAATAAAACAGTTGTTTGTCATCATGGGAAAAAAAACATAAGGGGTAACACTGTCGTTTTTATCATAAGATACGTAAAGGGTAACGCTCGTTCTTTATCTGTCGTCATGAAAAACCCATAAGGGGTAACAATGTCGAAATGTGTCGAATAAAACATAGGGGGTAACACTGTCGTTTTTATCAAATGAAACATGAGGGGTGACACTGTTGTTTTTTATTGGTCGTCATGAAAAAAAAACATAAGGGGTAACACTGTTGTTTTTATTGGTCGTCATGAAAAAAAACATAAGGGGTAACACTGTTGTTTTTTATTGGTCGTCATGAAAAAAAACACAAGGGGTAACACTGTTTTTTTTTATTGGTAGTCATGAAAAAAACATAAGGGGTAACACTGTTGTCTTTGTCAAATAAAATATAAGGGGTAACACTGTTGTATTTTATTGGTCGTCATGAAAAAAAACATAGCCTATTTGAAAAAAAAAAAAAGTGTCCTTGTCAAATAAAATATAAGGGGTGACACTGTTGATTTTCATCAGTCATCATTGGAAAAAACCATAAGGGCTAACACTGTCGTTTTTATCAAATGAAACCTAAAGGGTAACACTGTATAGAATAGAATAGAATAGAAACACACACGCGCACACGCACACACACTCCGATCGGGATTTCCGTTGCGATGGGTTTCCTCCATAAGCGACTTATACAATAAACAAATTATATAAAACAAAACCCCTCTTTCATTTTAAAATAATAGTATGCCAATATGTTGAATAGGCCTCCATCTTTGTTATACTTTTAAAATGTTCCTATATAGCCTATTTTATAGCTTACACACTGATATTTTAAAACAGGAATGCGAAATGCATCCTGGGATATTTAACGGTCCCAAGTCCACACCATGGACATATTGGGCTAGCCCCACCACTAAATAAAATAATCTCCGTCCACTTCAACAATCGGGGGGTGGGGCCATAGATATATATAGATATCTATGGGTGCCCCTCCAGACGAACTCAGCCGGAAGAAGCAAGCCAGGGTCGACTAAAAATTAAATAAAAGCGCCAAACTTATTATTTTATAGTACTTTCTGGGGAGATTATTTTTTTTAAATATATATATACATAAAAAATACATATATTCTATTTTTTATATATTTCCTTTTTGTTCATTTTCATTTTCTTTTCTTTTTTTCTTGTGAGAGTAGCGACCCCTAATGACCAGTCGCCACTGGTCATTCTGACCTGGGACATTTAGAATTGTCGGTCCTCCTCATTTTTTTCCGGTCATTGACCGGTAATAACCGAAAACAGAAACTCTGCTATAAACCGGCCTAACTTTCACCGTCAACACCGAACCCCTTCTTCTTCGCACGGCTGTCAACATCCGAAACATACGCTAGTTAGATTTTCTGAAACAGCAGTTTCAAGTACGGGTAGCATAGAACTAACGTTAGCCAAGTGGGGGCTCCATGATTGCTAAATCTAATGAGAGAGGTAAAATTGCCATTAAGGAAGGAAAGCATAGTATGCCTTGCGATTGTGCTTCGCAGTATGCCTTGCGAAACCCAGTATGCCTTTCAAAACACCTCGTGATTGGTCGATGAAACGCTACCAGGAACGCCTAAAGGGCGTTCTTGTGTCATGACGGAAACGCCCAAGCCTGCAGCTGGACCCTTCTCGAAATATAGAACGCATGCTTTATTATGTCCATGATGCGTGCCCTTCCCCCCACTCCGGTCCAACAACAATATAAAATGATACCGTAATGCACCTGTTCTTTGTCTTTGGATCTTTTGAATAAATGGATCAATACATGATGAATCACAATGATCGCAAGCAGAGGACCGTGAGAGTTATTGAGCAGCAGATGAACCAGTCCAAAAATCGGACAGGTTAACGGAGCACTGAACTAGGCCCTCTCGGATGCCATTTGTTTCACTACGACTCCTTTCAGCTGCACACCCCTCTTCCCCAGCGAGATAACGGCTAATAAAACGCTTGAGGTGGCGTTTTGAAAAGAAAAAACTTAATTTTTTTTAGTACATGGTCTAAAGATAATTATGAACCTTTGATTGATATCCACACATTTTTTGCGGAGACACATTCCTGCTCCCCACTTGTATTGGAGTGAACGAGGATATCTACTTCCGGGCCCCGTGATTTGAGGGACCCGTCCACAGCCCACTAAACCAACTGCAATACCAGGCTTGGCCTCTGAGCGCTGGTGGATTCCGGAAACATGCAACAGTCCTCGGGGCCTGATTGGCAGTCACATTTACTTCAATGGTTCATCTTTGGTATCCAATTTAGCGGTGTGTAAAAAAAGGTTTAAAAAATAAATCACTTCCGTCGCGCCAGGGTTGTTGTCACTCCAGAGTGTTGTTCTCCGGGGCCGCAGCTGGACCCTACTCTATGGTTGAGACTAAGCTTGCCTACCAAAAGCAAATTCCACCGACCTTTGTACTTTGGTCATTAAAGTAACTGACTATTTTTTATATATATCCAGTAATCCAGTCATATGCATATGTTTGCTTGAATACAAAATACCTGGCTACCACATAGGACCTACCTATTGCAAATATTCCCCAGCCCAGATATTATAAAACACCAGACAGTTGAAATCTGTATTCAGTCATTTAATGTAGCAGCGAGATTACAGATATAAACAGAAGGGTATACAAACGACCAGACAAAGGCAAATAACATGTTAATTAGGATGTTTTATAACACTAAGGTTGACCTTTACTCCTATTGCTGGGCCGGAAGGCTAGATACGAAAGCTGAAACTACACGGAACGGTTACGATATATTTGACTGTTAAAATAACATGAACTACAAAGCAAACGGGGTGTGTGGGGGGGAGAGCAGTTATTATTGGCAATCAATGTTTTATTTTATTCCGATTGCTCCTCCTCGTTTTCAAGTCAATCATTTCACAGCAACATCAATGTTGAGCGTCAGATCCTCACCGTAACAATCTCAGCGGTCGCTTCCCTTTCACTTCAAATGTACAAATCTCAAGAGGCAAGAAAAACTAAAAGGTTAACAACACAACGTTAGAATGGAAAAGCTGCACAGCAGTTTGATGCTCGTCATCACAGATATTTTGCAATTGAGTTTTATGGAGAAAGTGATTAACGATAGCAACAGAATGGTTGATGTGGATGTTGGGCGTCGCACAGGAAGTGCGCCGCCTTAATACAAGTAGACAAAGCCAGTTAGGTAACGAGATGAACGAGTGGTGGACAAGAGTTATCAAGGCACACAGTTATGTTGAAAGCATCACAGTTGCCCCCCCTGCAGTATGTATCACATTTAAATCTTTTGGATATTTAACATTTATTGTCATCCTTTAACCAATTTGTGTAGGGAGAGTATGTTTGTGTGTGTGCGTGTGTGTGTGGTAGGGGCTCTAGAATGTAATTGGTCCAACGATAAATGGAGCATGAGGTTTAGCCAGTGCATGAGGTAAATTTACATTCACTAAACTGAAGACACAGGTTGGCTTTCTGTGTTGTCATATGGCTTTAAGAATCTTTGTTCTTCCACCTCTTGCATTATCATTGACTGTTTTAAGTCCCGCCTCCTTAAAAGAATGGAATGCTTGGAAGCTTCACCACTGAAATCTGCTGTACAGTTAATGGGAGTCAAAGTGCCATTTGTGTATTCCTATAACATGACCCCAACAACAGGAAATTAGTCAAATCAAAGTATGGTCATGTTATAAAAGCTGGGTATAGTCAATCATGAGCAGTGATAGAATTATGTTCCAAGATATTTGCTCAATAGGTCAATCTGATTGACTGTTGCAATTTCAAAATTAATTATGCCTGATTTAAGGCTAACATATTTGTGATATTCTATGCTATAAGCATAAACTACAAAAATTTGGAGTACAAAAATACTCTGTATTCATGAGTATGAAATTCTATAAAAGATACTTCAAAATGGATCACAATGGACATCTGTTTGACAATAATGGTGTGCATACAAAGATGTAAACAAATGCATACATTAACTCATTTCTCTAGGTGGCTGATTAGGTCAACAAAATTGGCTCATTATAATCAGACTGCTTTGATATGAAAAGTAAAGTAGCATTACTTTGCAAAACGAACCGGGTAATGCATTTGGAATTTCTCCAATTGAAAGAAATGGGTCATTGTGACCAAATGAACTGCAAAACAAAAGTACCTTATACACTTTATCTAGGTACAACAATGACAATGATGACAACACTGAATAATGAATCATGAACAAGCTGCATAACTTAACTGTATATAAGTAAACTTCATGAAACTAACTGGATAAGTATGAGTAAAAGAACACAATGACACAGGTGCTTTGGTATGCTATATGCTTCTGTCTGACCTTTCCAACATCTGTACGAGTGATATGAGTATAATGAATTGAGTATTAATAATCAAATCACAAGTGCTTTTTGTCAAGTTTCATAGCACCATAGGCCGAATCAAATGGCACCCCCTATGTAACAGAAGTTTAGTTCAATGGGTCGCCCCGACTCCAGCTCTGCATGGCACCCAACTGCACAATGTACCACCTCAGAGAAAACTAACCGACAAATTAAATAGCAAACACATCGTAAAACTAGAACTCGATTGTACAGTAAACGGTTAACGGCAACCCAATCATAATCTAGACATTTCATATTTTCGGTCAGCGATTAAAGCTCAAGGGCCTGTCCCCTCCTCTCGCTATAACACACTCTTAAAAATGACAGTTCTCTTCATGGGAATGGTTAACATCGCTGTCTTTCCGTTGACTTATGACTGAATATGGAAGAATTGAGCAGTGAATATTCTATACAATGTTTACCAGGACAAAAGTATATAATAACACGACAATGTAGAAATGCTCAAAGATGTTTAAAATATTAACTTTCTCAATGACAAATGCGTTACACTTTTTCTATTTTAAACAAACACGTCCAAGTACAAAACATCTAGTTCCATAGATAGCTGTGGATGGACACGCACATCAGCTGGTTAGACAAAAAGAGGTTATAAAGTGCTTGAGATAAAATGTTTATAAAACCACACATATTAATTTTCACTAATGTAAAGTTTCTTTCAATTCACATTGATTTTGTAAAAGTTGCCAACTCTTATAAAAGTCACACATAAATGAATGGTTATTTGACAACAAACAAAATAAACCTAAACCGTACAAAAAGGAAAAGAGCTTTGGTTAACCAGGCAATGAACAACGTAACTACAAAACACTAGATGGCGCCAGAAACATGGCCTTTCAGTCTAACGCTCACAAACACATTGAACGCATCTTTCCTCTGCGCATGTGCAATCTGATCCACTGTCGGACATTTATCGTTCCCTTTCTCACAACGGTTCCCATCTTATCAATATTCCTGTCCCACGTTCTTCCATTCCAACTTTCCTGACCTCTTTTAGGGGCCCATGATTTACCGCTCACACACACAGACACAGACACAGATACACACACAGACACGCACACACACACACACACACACACACACACACACAGCCCATGTGAGACCAGTGGAGGCAGTAGGTATCACTGGGCCCCCCATGATCCCGCGGAGGGATAATACCTCCTCATTACACTCCCGAACAAAAAATCGTTTTGCACGGTAATCAATAACAATGATCACCAAAATGGGATTCACACAACCTCACAATGAGTGTTTCTGGAAAAAGTAGGTGGGGCGTTTCAATTCTCCAGAATGATTGAAATATTCGGAGGGCTGTTGACAGGGAAAGGCCAGATCGCCTGTATTGTTTGGCCTGAAGAGGTTATGCACTGGAATCCACGTTGCGCATTCCCGCCCAAACATGCACGCAGGCACGCGGGGGCCATTGGATCCCAGTAGTCATAACTGCTTCTGCAGGCTATCCAGAAGGTCCTCGATCTTCTCCATGTTGGCGGAGGCCGGCAGACTGTTCTGCAGGCCCCCCTGGAGCTGCGTCCCCAGGCCGGTCTGCATCGGGGTTGGCAAGGTGGTTTCCAAAGCCTGTAAACTGGACTGCAGGGCCGACTGTGTACCTGTCTGCATGGCACTGGCCATCTGTTCCTGAAGGTTCGTCTGCAGAGGGCCCACTAATCCGCTGTGCATGGGCGCCTGCCTGGAGGAGGCCGTCTGGGCCATGGGGGCGTCCAGGAGAGGCTGCAGGTTCTGGGGCTGGCTCTGGGCGGCCAGGCCGGGTCCGGAGGGGCTGAGCAGCTGGGAGGGGTCTGGGGAATACAAGAGAGCTTTGACCAACCACAACTCAGGCTACGGAACCAGCCCTGGAGGGGCAAAAAGACGATTAAATTCAAGTTGATTTGGATTTGACATTATCACAATATCTATCTCAAAAGGATCGGTCCACTTCAACATCAAGGACGTCTGCTTTCAATAAAGCCCTCGCCTGATCCTAATCAAAAGGGGAATGACGTGGCTACATGCAGCAAGGGCCGCAGCCCAAAGGGATCACCTTACCGTTCTGGATCCCGAACACAAAGACCTTGGGCTGGCCCTGGGCCGGCGCGTTCCCGCCCACCGACGACTGGAAGAAGTGATCGGCCGGCTGCTGCCCGGGCGCGCCCACCACCCCCACCCCGCCCTGGACCACGAAGATGGTGGCGCCGGACGCCGTGGCCTGCGTCCTCAGCTCCCGGGTGTCCATGGAGCTCGGCAGGCCGGAGATGGACGCCTGAGGCAGGAACAGCTCCACGGTCTGGCCCCCGGGGACCCCGCCCGGGCAGGGCGCCACCTGCATGGGCTGCTGCTCCTGGTAGAGGCCCCTTCGCCGGGCGCCGCCTGACGAAGGGCCGCCGCCGCCGCCGAGGGAGCTCTGGTCCTGGAAGGACATGGGCTCCGCCGCGTCCTGCTGCTGGGGCATCCCGACCCGGACCCCCAAGCCCCCCAGGGCGGGGGCGTCCGGGCTCTGGGTGCTGAAGAGCAGCGCCGGGGGGATGGCCTGGGGGCTGAGGTCGGTGGTGCACAGCAGCAGGCCGGTGGACTGAGGCTGACTCTGGGGGAGGGGGGCGGCCTGGCCGGGGAGGACCTGGAACAGGGAGCCCTGCGGGCCGCCCGGGACCACCTGCTGCGGCTGCTGCTGCTCCATGGGCATGCTCTGCTGCTGGGGGTTCGGGAACAGGCCGATGGACTGCGGCTCGCTGGCAGACGTCTCCATGGAGGACAGGAAGGCCAGGCCCGTCTGCTGCTGGGGGGGCTGCTGGGGGCTGGCGGACAGGAAGAGCGTGGAGCCGGGGGACTGCCGCTCGGGGCTGAGGCCGACGCCCGTCAGGACGGCCAGGGCGCTGGGGAGCAGGGCGGCCTGGACCTGCTGCTGGGGGCTCTGGCTCTCGGGGAGGGGGCCGGGGGACTGGAAGAGCTGGTGCGGGGGCGACGTGTGGGCCGGCGGCGGCTGGGGGAAGCTGGTCTGGATGGTGAGCAGCTCGCCGGCCTGCTGCAGCAGGGACACCGACTGCGGCGCCTGGGACGAGGCCAGCGGCTGCGGGCAGTGGATCTGGGGCTGGAACTGATTCTTGTAGATCTCCAGGTCCTGCTGCTCCTGCAGCTGCTGCTGCTGCAGGGCCTGGTTCTGCTGCTGCTGCAGGGAGCTCAGCGCTTGGTTCTGTTGCTGCTGCTGCTGTATGATGTTCAGGACTTGTTTCTGTTGCTGCTGCTGTATGCTGCTCAGAACTTGGTTCTGTTGCTGCTGCTGTATGCTGCTCAGAACTTGGTTCTGTTGCTGCTGCTGTTGCTGCTGCAGCGCGTTCAGGGCTTGGTTCTGTTGCTGCTGTTGCAGCACATTCAGAGCTTGGTTCTGTTGTTGCTGCAGGGCGCCCAGAGCCTGGTTCTGTTGTTGATGGTGCTGCTGCAGACTGCTCAGGGAGTGGGTCTGTTGATGTTGGTGCTGGAGACTGTTCAACGCCTGGTGCTGTTGCAGCACACCCAAAGCTTGGTTGGGTTGTAGACTGCCCAGGGGATGGTTCTGCTGCTGCTGTTGAAGACCATTCAGAGCCTGGTTCTGTTGCTGATGCTGTAGACCGCCCAGGGCTTGGTTCTGTTGCTCTTGCTGCAGTTGATGCTGCTGCTGCAAGTTGCTCAGTATTTGGTTTTGTTGCTGCTGCTGCTCCTGGAGTTGTATGTTGCCGAGGACTTGCTGCTGCTGTTGCATGTTCTCGATGATCTGCTGCTGCTGCAACTGGTCCTGGGGCTGCAACAGCAGCTGCTGCTGAATCTGCAGATTGCCAATCATTTGTTGTTGTTGTTGCAGTTGTTGTTGATGCTGCTGCTGCTGTTGAAACTGCATTTGCTGCTGCTGCTGCTGCTGATGCTGTCGCTGCTGCTGCTGTATCTCTAGGTGCTGCTGCGTTGCGAGGGGGTTTTCCGTGTTACCGAGACAGAGGCTGTTCATGTTCTCCTGGACGTGTTGCTGC
The DNA here is from genome assembly GCF_902167405.1 of Gadus morhua. Lineage (NCBI taxonomy): Eukaryota > Metazoa > Chordata > Actinopteri > Gadiformes > Gadidae > Gadus > Gadus morhua. The sequence continues at coordinate 2,661,415 of NC_044056.1, read as the reverse complement.
AGAGACTCCGCCGACGGCGTTGGGCTGTACAGCACCGAGTTCAGCTGCTGCTGGGCCACGGCGGCCTCGAACACCTGCTGGAGAGAGCTGCCGCCCTCCGCCTGCAGCTCCATGACGGCCCTCTCCAGCTGGGCCACGCCTTCCTGGGGGAAGAGGGACGCCTGCTGGGGCTGGGGCTGAGAGGGCGGCGGCATCTGGGGAAGGGCCACGACGACGACCCCGTGGGCGGCGGCCGGGGCCTCTGGAGAGACGCTCTCCTGGGGGTCTCGGAGAAACTGCTGCGGCACCTCCGGGGGTACGGGAGGGAGGGTGGTGTCTGCCGACACGGGGTAGGAGGCCGTGGGGGAGACGTCTTGCTTCTGTATACCGCCGAGCGGCTCCAGGCTGGAGAACACCGGCGGGGCCTGGGGGAGCTCCACGTCCTCCGGCTGCAGGGGCCTCGGGCCGGGGAAAGACTCCACCGAGGGGAGGGAGCTGGAACTGAGCTCTAGGTTCTTCTGCGCTGAGATCAGGGTTTCAGTGGACGCCTGCTGGTGACAAATACATTTACATTTAGGGCATTGAGCAGACGCTTTTATCCAAAGTGACTTACAATAAGTACATTTGTCATAAGAAGTGCATCAATGTATCGCTGTCGGTACAGAAAGGATGTTCATAGAATCAAGTACAACAATCGCTAGGCTAACCAATTCCCCAAATAGCAATCGAGTTATAAACAGTCCTCGATGCTGAATACGGACATTTAGTTCACCCGCGCCGAATGGAATCAACGCTTTAATACCTTGAACACGTCAGTCTGAGTGGGGTTGCTTGTGACTTCCATCGGTGTGATCTCCTGGGGTTTCGGAGGTTGCCCAGAAGTTTCTGTCTGTTCAGGTGTCATCGATTTGAGATGTCCTTCGAACAGACATGCGTTGGCCTTCAAAGTCCCCTCTGTTTTGATTGCCAGAAGCTTTTTGCTATCCACTGTGGGTTTAAAAAAAAGAAACCAACAGAAGTATGTCACTGCGATGTGGGCCAATTGTAAAACAACGAACATCGATGTCTACCAGATAGCGCCAGGGTCATACCAGACTCTGGAGTGTAGGTGAACGTCTGGGCGTCGTGGGAACGACCCGCGTTGGTCATGATGAAGATCCCCACGGTGGTGGGAGAGGTGATGGACAGGTTGTGGTACGGAGGGACCGTCACAATCAAATGATTCTGAGGCACAGAAGGAGAGTTAGAAACACTTTCCTGAGGTTGACACCATGCACACAGTCGATTCTTTGCATGTACCTGATGGAAGAGGTCCATGTCAATCTTAGCTTCGGCTTTCCACGATGTATCATCTGCGAGAGACACATATTATGAGCATCCACGCAAAATTTGTATTCCCCCCCCACCCCCAAAAAAAACATAGAAACGCGGAAATTCTGAAACAGAGGTTCTCCCCTTGATTTGCCAGCCTGATTAAAGTACCTGAAATGTTTTCCTGGAAAATGACTTTGGTTCCTTTGAGGAAGTTCTTCCCAATGATGAAGACTTCCTGTCCTCCTGTCGCAGAGCTGCTATGGAGGCTTTTCTTCAGGATCTCTGGGACACCAGCTGGCTGGGCTGCACACGCAGACAAATCAATTATAGTTACAGTCACGCAAAAGACGATTTTTTATCTCTATGCTAAATTTGTCATTTGTCATTTGTCTCAAACTAAAACACAAGCAACAGCAATAAAATGAATAATGATAATATGAAACCATTTATTTATATAACAAACATTCAAATGCAGCTCTTGTTGCTGTGTTAAAGGCAATCCAACTGTATATTGAATTTAATTTAATTGTCCGGAGGCAGTAGTAAGACCCAGTGCTCCAGCCTATAGTTTCACCGTTCACCCACCAGCCAGTGGAAGATATCTAAAAATGTATCAGTTTACCCTCCTGGGCGACATTGGAATAAGCAAGGAGCCAAAGCAGTCCAATCGCTGAGTGGTGAAAGTCTTTTTTTAAGATATCTTCTATTGGATGCATGGGCAGGAGACACTGCACTTGGTCCAGACGGAGTCTACGTGTGCTTGGTCTATGAGGTATTATCAGAACTCAGATGTTAGAATCCCACCTCCTCTGCACTTAGAGATATTCCTGGTAGAGCACTATATCCACTTGCTGAGCCTTGTTTATCAGCAGGGTGACCAGTTGCTGTCTCTTTTCAAAGTCTACATCCACCCTGTGTCTCTGTTCTCAATACGCCAGTTCACCAAAACTTTGATCTGCATTCCATACGAGTAGTTCAATGTATCATCTGTATCATTTCCACATGAATATCCTTTCAGAGTCTGCGCCGGAAATATCTGTTTAATATCCAATATCCTTTCCAACTTGGAATGCTCAGAACTAACCACAATGTTCAACATGCTCATAGTTCTTTACAGTTGAATAGTTCTGACCACAGATAATGGTGCTGGGCTAGCCCCATCCACATTATCACCAGCTGTTTGGGCCTTCTTGTAGTAGGGCTTTGACTTTTCCCCAAAAATCATTTTCAAAGTTTGTTTGTTTATTAATATTAATATTCAAATATTTATTAATAATATTTTGCCCATTAAATGCCTTCAGTAAGACCCGGATTGGGCTTCGCGAGGTTTGTTTAAAGGTGTTGCTATGGTTACCGGTCTTGCGTGTTCGAACGGTTTGTTAGGTTTCTAATAAATCGCTGTCTAATCAATACTTCATTCACTGCCTCTTCCGTGGTCATTACAATATTATGAATAGACTGCGTCGGGTTCTCCGACGTCTCTCCCTCTTGGCCTGCCCATAACAGGTTCAAATATTAAGGACTGCCTAATATTTGTTCGCATTTTGATTTATTTTTTGATATTCGAATGATATCAAATAACAAAGTTCGGAGTCAAAGCCCTACCTGCCACTGCATGTGTATTTACCTATTGTCTACCATTCCAATATGAGGTGTTGACATTCAGTGGTAGGCCTACAGTCTGGGAACCACTGATCCGACAAAAACAACGATCTGGCAACATGAAGACAGACGCCGTTGCCCAACCCTACTGTGTCATAACCCCCGTTTCACAACGGCTGGCCGGTCGGTTGGCTGAGCCAGAGCGACGGGCTACTCACTGCAGAGGATGGGCGAGGAGGGCGTCTGTAGCGTCAGAACCGAGCCGTCGGCCTGGGGGATGTTGACCCTGAAGGCCAGCCGGGCCCGGGTGCTCTTCTTCTTGGAGCCGGCCACGCCGATACGGGCCTCGACGTCTGCGTTGCGTAGCTTCAGGATCCCCACGCAGTCCACTCTGTGGGAATCAGAGAGCCAGAGGGTCACCAGGGAGCACGGCCACATTACTACGGCTGGAAGGAACCCTGCTGAACCCAATACACCCAATTTCGCGATTTTTTAGCGCCAAACCATCACAAAATTAACATAATCGAGTATTTCGATTTTTTTTCATTATTATTTTTCTTTCATTATTTATTTTATTTTTATGTTTTATAGAAAGGGCAGAAAAGCTGGATACATATCTGTATAAGATTTTACATTGGAACATTTTCTTTTTGACCAACACGTTTTCAAACTCAAAATAATCTTTGAATAATCGTGATTTCAATATTGACCAAAATAATCATGATTATGATTTTTCCCATAATCGAGCAGCCCTACAACTGAGCAGGAAAGTACTTAGCCACACATAAGTAACAGGAAGCCCCTAGCCACACGTTTTCATGAGCAGAAATAGACCTCGCACGCAACAAGCGAATCGACGGCCAGCTGAGCTCCTCTAAGGGACCTGCTGCTGGCGTAACACAACAAGAGGCGTCCTTACGCGAGCGTCATGTCCCCGCTGGGCTCCAAGGGGATCTCTATGACCGTGGTCCCCTCGATCTCCGTCTCCTTGCAGGCCGTGGTGTTGCGTCCCGTCACCTTGCAGGCCTGGTAGAACCCGTGGGGCTTCACTCTCCCGGTGTCGCTGGCCACAAACACCTGCAGCACCACCGGCTCGCTCACGCCGTCCAACTGGAGGGACGACGAAAACACAAGAGACACGGATGGAGGGTCACGGCTTTAACGGTCGAGGGGGTCATTGGTTGTTACGGACTCCTGAGTGTTTGCTTCATGCGCGGTGGCGGACCTTGACTTGGGGGAAGCTCTGCTGCGTGCGGTCTTTGACAGAGCCCCGGCTGCCCTCGGTCAGATAGCGAGCTCTGTGCTGCGTCTCCGGCTGCACCAGGATCTTCAGCTCCTTGCCGTCCATCTTGGGGGGGTACTGACCTGACAGGAGACCCCCCTTCACCAGAGAGACCGTTTCCAGAGAGCTGCATGGCAACAACCAGTGCATGATTAAATACCCTCAGACATGGTATCCCAAGCAGAATATAGAGCTAATAACTCCCAATAACAAGCTCTGATATAACAAATGATGACAGATAAATTATACAAAGTGACATTTTATTGCATTTTATTAAAGAACCCAGATTGTTATTGATTAAAACAATTCTATCTTTTCTTTTTTATCACTTGGTATTTTTCCTGATGCGTAATGCTCGTTAGATCCTTTTTACTTATTTATTGGAGAACCTACTTCCTATTGCTTGGTTTCCAATTTGATGAGGCCAAAACTGTGATCTTATTGGTCGGAGTATGATACTCACGTCACCTGACCGTTACAAAAAGGGTTTAGGTAATACGATTATTAATTAAAACAGGCTTAAGGTCCATCACCTCAGCGGGGGAACGAGCTCCACCGATAACTCCCGCATGTGGCCCTCCAATGAGACCGGTCGAGGGGATTGGTTAAACTAATATTCACCTGGCCTTGGGGCCGGCCTTGTCGGAGCCCAGCTGGGAGAGGACAAAGTGCGGGGCCATGGCGCTGTCGGCGTCGAACACGTCCATGCTGTCCTCGGGGAGCGCGGGCTTGGGCCCGGGCCGCTGGCGGGGGGTGCGCTTCCTGGACTTGCGGGGGACCTCCGTGTTGTCGTTGTACGAGCTGGAGCTGACCAGGCTGAAGTTGGAGGCCGAGTCGTCGGCCCACATGCTGCTGCTGTGCTCCGAGTCGGGCCCCCCCGGCCCCGCGGCGCCCCCCGCCTCCTCCTGGCTGGACATCTGGCTGTCGTCCAGCAGGTCCTCGGGCGGCGGGGAGATGCTCAGCACGGGCCGCCGCTTGGACGGCGTGTTCTGGTGCGGCGGCGGCGGCGGCGGCAGCGGGCCCGCCCCCGGCTCCCCGGCTGCCCCGCTTGCGCCGCCCGACCCGCAGCTCCCCTGGGGCCCCTCCGCGCCGCCAAACACGTCCGCCCCGGAGCCATCCCCACCGCCGGGGGGGTGGAGGTGCTGGGGGGCCTTGAGGTGTTCCGAGGCCGGGGCGGGGGCGGCGGTGGAGGGGCCGGAGCAGGGGGCTCCCATGGCCACGGACGGGGGGGTGGACGCGGTGGGAGAGGGGGTATCTGTAGTGTATGAGAGCCACAGAGTTAGGGGGAAAGGCCCGCCGACGCGCAGGCTGGCTGGCCCATCTGAGCAGCTGATTGGTGCAGATTTAGTCCAGATTTCCACTCTTCCCAACTCTAAATTCAATAGGCGTCTGTTGTCAGTTATCAGCCCCCACTGAGCATGCGAGGGCCGGCGAGCAACGATCAGGCAGTCTGAAGTTAAAGTGGAGAAGGGTGACAGCGCCCGTATTGTTTTGATTCCTACGGTTAAAAATCAATGTGACACTGACATGCTTTGTTTACAGAAAACAAAAGCAGGCTATAATCCGTACATACACATTGCTCGGACAAAATAAATAAATAAGGCTGGGTCAAATCGTTCTGGTACAGCCAGATCTGCAAGCTGGTGACATGGCGCCAATTTGGATTTGCTAGGGTTACAGAAGTTGCTGTAATTTGCATTCAGTAGTACACAATAGTTTTGGCATGCCAATTGGAAGATTTGGTTGGGACTAAGCGTAGCCATGGAGACAGAATAAACAAGCCTCTGACCTATGGAGCAGTGAACTGCAGACCATTTTATATGCAGACACTCCCTGCCTCAGGGGAACTTCCTGCAATAAAAACGAGACAGCCAATAAGCAACAAGAGAGCTGATCAGTCAAGACTCAACTTTTGTCAATCAAAAAAAAAAGTTAAATACTGAACGTAGACCTTTTGAGGTGGATTATTCACTGACACTTTGATTAGTGTGTTTAGTTCATGATCATCTGAAATGGCTACATAACGGTTGTCATGCTTTAGACCAGCAATGCATTAGGACCTGCTGAATGAGGCAGGATATGTAGCATTAACAAGATTTCGCTCTTCAAGTGAACTGTTTGGGCTTCTCCCTCAATGCCTATCTACACTACTATCTCTAGATACCTTTCAATAATTGTTCCTGCACGGTCATTATTTATTTCCTTCCCCTAACCATGATCCAAGAACAGAATAATATACCTTTTTTTTTTTTTTTCTTTGAATTGTATGGGGATTCTCTATCAATGGCTAGAGGCAACTTCTCTATGTATTGAGCTGTTATGTTATGCAGTGTCATTTCTGAGGACTTTTAGAAGTTAGAATGGGTATCTTTTTTTCACAATGAGTCACATTCCAACTAGCTTTTAGGTTAACAATAACCTGGATCTGTAATTAAAGCTGATCGATTTCAGCAATGAAATCTCCTATATTACTGAAATAACTATAATCTATAATGATTATAGAAAAACTATAATCACCTAAAACCGATATATTCCACAAATAAATAAGGTGGTTCAGCCTTTGCCTAGCTCTTTGTCTACAAGAATCGTACTAGTGAAACTTCCAAACCCCTCCCACACACGGCCCTGCCAGTCGAGCTATGCTAGTTCCCGATACTCAGTTGCAGCCGGTTAGAGTGGACAGAGTGGAGTTCTTTGAAGTCGGATAGTCTAACTCTGAGTGGCTCAATATGACACATCTTACACCGACTGAGCAAGCTCACATTAAGCCAGCTGCAGCAAACCCTTTAGAGCGCAGAGTAGCAATTGCATCAAGCAGGCTCATAAATAATGGATCAATGTAAAAGATTTGGATATGAATAACTCTGAAGGCTGCACAGCTCCTGGCAGGATACCAGAGAATGTGAGGGGTAGTTAGGCCTAAAAAAATAATAATTTGGTTCCTGTTGGTTGTCAGTTGTGGTCATGGGTAGGTAGGGGACTCTTTTTTTTTTTTTTTTTTCAGCGGCTGAAATTGGCAGGTAGGTTGTTTTCATTTAAAAACGAGAAAATTCGCTCATCCTTGTACAGAATGAAGAGGTGCTGTACACAAACGTAATTAGTTTGCATCAATTTTTTTTAAAGCACATAAAATAATTTGGGTCGCACATAAATTGACAGGGTCGGTCGGAAACCGCAACCGATTTTTTTTTTTTTTTTTAGGCCTTAGTAGGTAGGGAGGTTAGGTAGGGAGTTCTCTGTTTGAGGGGTAGTTAGTAGGTAGGGAGGTTAGGTAGGGAGTTCCCTGTGTGAGGGGTAGTTAGTAGGTAGGGAGGTTAGGTAGGGAGTTCCCTGTGTGAGGGGTAGTTAGTAGGTAGGGAGGTTAGGTAGGGAGTTCCCTGTGTGAGGGGTAGTTAGTAGGTAGGGAGGTTAGGTAGGGAGTTCCCTGTGTGAGGGGTAGTTAGTAGGTAGGGAGGTTAGGTAGGGAGTTCTCTGTTTGAGGGGTAGTTAGTAGGTAGGGAGGTTAGGTAGGGAGTTCCCTGTGTGAGGGGTAGTTAGTAGGGAGGTTAGGTAGGGAGTTCCCTGTGTGAGGGGTAGTTAGTAGGTAGGGAGGTTAGGTAGGGAGTTCCCTGTGTGAGGGGTAGTTAGTAGGTAGGGAGGTTAGGTAGGGAGTTCTCTGTTTGAGGGGTAGTTAGTAGGTAGGGAGGTTAGGTAGGTAGTTCCCTGTGTGAGGGGTAGTTAGTAGGGAGGTTAGGTAGGTAGTTCCCTGTGTGAGGGGTAGTTAGTAGGGAGGTCAGGTAGGTAGTTCCCTGTGTGAGGGGTAGTTAGTAGGGAGGTTAGGTAGGGAGTTCCCTGTGTGAGGGGTAGTTAGTAGGTAGGGAGGTTAGGTAGGTAGTTCCCTGTGTGAGGGGTAGTTAGTAGGGAGGTCAGGTAGGTAGTTCCCTGTGTGAGGGGTAGTTAGTAGGTAGGGAGGTTAGGTAGGTAGTTCCCTGTGTGAGGGGTAGTTAGTAGGTAGGGAGGTTAGGTAGGTAGTTCCCTGTGTGAGGGGTAGTTAGTAGGGAGGTCAGGTAGGTAGTTCCCTGTGTGTTCCCTGTTTTGTTACCGATATCTTCTTCTGAATATAAACTCATTCACAACGACATGGTAAAGGTTTCAGAAGAAGATTTAAAATACATATATTACTAATTGTCTACAACACCGTTTGGAATTTACCTTTTCAGACCCTTTGTCTAAAAATGTTGGTTTCTTGACAGGACGTCTTACTTTTAGCTTGTCTTCCTACCGGCTATGGGAAAAGTTAAGTTTACCAGTAGATGATGGAGAGAGATGAGAAAGACAGCAGCAGGTGATCAGAGAGAGAAGAGAGAGACAGCAGCAGATTATGGAGATAAAAGAGAGAAGAGAGAGCGCAGCAGATTATGGAGAGAGAAGAGAGACAGCTGCAGATGGAGGGAAAAAAGAGGCAACAGATGATGGAGAGAGAAAGAGAGACAGCAACAGAAAATGGAGAGAAGAGAGACAGCAACAGAAAATGGAGAGAGAAAAGAGACAGTAACAGATGATGGATAGAAAAGAAAGGACTAGATGGAGGAATGAGAGAGAGATAAGAGCAGATAATAGATTGAGAGAGGAGAGAGACGTCAATAGATGAGGGAATTAGAGAGAAGAGAGAAAGCGGCAAATGATGGAGAGGCAGCACTGTCTAAAGTGTATTTGAAAATGGTGTGTGTGTGCACAAGAAGAAAACCTAAACTAAAATATTACTCGTTGAAGGAGACCATCAGGAATTTTCAACCTATTTTACGATCATGTTGGTTTAAGGGAGTAAAGCGGACAACTACTTTTGAACTGGGTCCAGTATTGAGCGAGAGAGCTTCAGCTGTAATCCACAACAGACAGGCTGCTAAGTAATCCTTTAGGGCAAGAACGCCTCGTCAATGTCCGTCCTCTAAAAGTGCTTGTTTGGGACACTGACAGGCTCAGATTTTCTTTGTGGAACATTGTGGAAAGGATTCCTACACAGAAATACTACTTTTATCTTTACCATTCACTTGAATCGGCCGGTTTGTTATTGTGCCCAACCAAGTCTCGCTCACCGAGAAGTCTCTCATTGTTGAAGGAAATGTTCCTAAGCTTCACTTTCTGCAGTACAACACAGAACAACTCTCCTTTCTCCAGCACTCAGACGTTTCCACCCAACTCAACTCTCCTGAGACTTCTCCTGCAAACTCTGAGAGTTCACTTGGAAGTGGACAGAGCCCCCCCCCCCCCCCCCCCGTTTCAAGTGGACAAGAGAACATTTGTAATGTCTGCACCAGTTTAAATGAGCGTTCACACCACCCCAAACAAATCGTACTATCGGTGGGGGGGAAAACTCACCAGGGTTTGTTTTCAAGGCAACAATTAACTCAGGGGTGATAGTGTCTTCCTGATAACCCTGTAACTTTTTGTAAGACGTTTTGATGCATGTACTTATCATTATCAGAACATTTATGCCGCCCGCCGTCGCGTTGGAATAGACCCAAAAGACAGAGGCTTAGCATTAGACTACATGGCCCTGACCTCAATAAAACACAAAGCTGCATCGTCCAGTTAACGGCGTTTACAGCCAAAGCTTCGTTATATATTACCAGAGCCTCTTTCCCACTGGACAGAAAAACCCACTTACACCCACTCACATCTGGGTTTTGTCTTTGGAGGGGAAAGGTTACAATCGGCATATATTCCCAGGATAAATGACTCTGCAATAGTCACTGGTATTTATCAGCTCTAGCGGTGAGCCGATCTCCGATGGAAACATGACACCCGGGTAGACACGCACATTTTAATAGATATAAATATAAGTAACCAGTGTAACATTTTCTCTGGCCTCTAGAGTGGCGAAGTCACGCCCCTTCCGGTAGAGCCCATGGAACCGATGAGATCGAAAAATATGAATGGGTTTCAATGGTGAGAACGTAATTATCTTCTGGTCCCAGTCTTTACATACCCTGGATCACACATAAATTGTTTGTGGATTTAAATGATAATTTTTCATGCAAAGAAAAAAAAATTCGCAACGAAGTTTGAAAATGTTAGGTTTTGTGTGAGGCCGCATTGTGAACTACAGCTCTTCGCTGCTCTTGACGCGAATGATATACGTCACCACCCGCACTTGGAACTCCGGTACAGACATGGCGATCTCTCTGCCCCACTTCACCGCTTTTTCCAAGGGGAGGACAAAAGCATCGAAAGAGGTGAAAACCATTATAAGTCGGGGCACGTGCAGAGTTTCAGTTATGCCGATGGGAAGATTGTCGGTCTTGTCCACGCCAGTCGCAGGGAGCATGACGTCACATACGAGACGTGTAGTCCAGGCCTATTCAACTAGCGGCCCGTGGGCCAAATGCGGCCCCTCTTAATTTTTTTCTGGCCCGCAAGAGGTTGCATGCAAAAAATAAATAAAATAAAGGAGAAACATAGTTGCATGCAAATCAGGTATCTGTGTGTAGCCGGTGATACTATCAGTACCCCACAATCAGGAACTGGCATCACTTATTCTGACAAAGTTTGGCTCAACTGATATGTGTGAGTCTAGCTTTTCTCATATGAATGCCATCTCTATGGTTATCTGGTGCCAAGGGCACGTTGCTCCATGACCTATGAGAAGCTGCATGAGTGTCTCAGGATGAGCCAAGGCAAACAAGGCATTCCAATCTTTCTCACTGACTCACTGGCTCAAAATGTCTCATATGTACAGTAGTTCTGTTTTGTGATGATTCAAACAACATTGTTGAATTCTAAATACGTGTCCAAAATATGTGAGAACAAAATCTTTTATAATGATACGATTAAAAGTGAAGAAGGAAGGAATGCATCTGACAAGTTCATTCCATGTAGTAGCACTATATATATTAAGTAGAGCTGTCAGTTAAACGCGTTATTAACGGCGTTAACGCAAACCAAATTTAACGGCGTTAATTTTTTTATCGCACGATTAACGCAATTATTTTATAAAAAAAATAAAAAAAAAAATTTTTTTTCTTTGGCTCAAAACAAAGAAGCAGTAGCCTGACTGCTATGTTCAAATTACATTTGTTCAAAGCAGTCGTTTAATTGCACTATAGGTTCTTTTTTTGTATCGTCCTGTTTTGATCAGTGTATATGCCAATGTTGTTATCAATAAAAAATAATTCGCACAAGGCAAGCCGATGCACTTCACCATGTTGATAAGATAATTAAAATGAGAAGAATTCTGGGACAAAAAATCAAGGGATATTTAGCATAGAAAAAGAATTTGCGATTAATCGCGATTAATTAGAGTTAACTATGACATTAATGCGATTAATCACGATTAAATATTTTAATCGCTTGACAGCTCTAATATTAAGTTAACACTACTTTAAGTACGATTTATTTGTAGCGATTCATTCACGTAGTTTTACTCGGTGTGGCCCATGAACCCCCAGTGGTTTTCCTTTTCGGCCCACTTGTTAAGGAGGTTGAATAGCCCTGGTGTAGTCTTTCTTATTGTGTTTTCTCTACAGCCTTTAACTGAACAATTGCACAATAAACGGTCAAACTCTTGACATGAAAAATTATCATTTAAATCCACAATCAACATATGTGTAATCCGGGGCATATAAAGACTGGGACCAGAAAATAATTACTTTCTCTCCATTGAAACCCATTCATATGTTTCGATCTCATAGGTCCCATGGGCTCTACCGGAACGGGCGTGACTTCGCCACTCTATGGACGCCGCTTTCCATAATTTTGGTGAAAAAGGTTTAACTTTGAAGTAAATTCTGATTAAGAAGGCACCTTTCACTGGTAGATGTTTGGTTGCAGTTGCCCCTAGTCACTGATGCTGGTGCAACTTAATGGGACTTTTCTAGTGGCGATTCCCATGATGCCTTGCTTCCCCACAGAGCTGACCCAGCTTTTCCTGACCACAACCTCTTACCTAACCGTATCCTGTTAAACCTTATACCTAAACGTGTCGAATCCACTATCAAAGATAAAAAAACATCTCTAACTGTACGTTCACACCAAAAGTTATAAAGCGTTTCGAGCGATAAACGCCCATTCACTTTCTATTAGACAAGCGCGATAAAGCGATAGGAGCGATAAAACGCTTGAGCGATAGCTGGAAATGAGACTTGCAAACAGTTAAACTTAATGCAAATAGTTATCAGCGATTTAGCTGTAAATGACCCCACAAAAGCTCTGAATGTTTTGAGGAACAAGGTAGAACGTTCAAATGGTTCTCGTGATGAGCGATGTAAATATTTTGGACCGCGTCGCGTTTTCAGCTATTCTGCTATTTTTGCATCTTCTACAGCTTTTGGTGTGTGAATGTACAGTAACCCAATATCAAGACACAACTATCTCTAAGTGAATACACACAGCCAACTCTTCTAAGGTATCAGAATGAGAGAGAAGTCCATCTAGACTCCGCTATGATCCCTGCAGGTAGGGTCACGGCCTTGGCCATGCCAGACTGATCCCAGATCATGGCGTTAATGACGTAAATGCAGAAGCTCACCTGATGCCAGGGTTGCAGAAGGGGGCGGGCACGCCTCTCCCCCTCCCCCACTTTTTTGACTCGTGGCGGCCGTGTCGGTCTGGGCGGATGGGGGCTGAAGCTGCAGCTCTTTAGGGAGGAGGTCATACACTGACTCTATAGACCGGCGCAGCAATGACACACGGGGGGGGGGGGGGGGGGGGGAAGGCAAAACAGGCAAACAATCAAACAAAAATACAACCCAAAACCAAAGCAACACACTTCCCTGGGCTAGGCTTTCACATTCATAGAGAGGGAAGCTGTTGGAATGTAGTGCAGGGTGACAGGCGGTAAGAAAACCCCGCAGGGTAACCACATCTTCCACATGGCTGCGTAAAATAAAACCCAGCATAACATGCCTAGATCCTTGATTACGTGGGATTCCCAGTAGACTATTACCAAACACCACGGCTACACTGGAAAAGACCACCACTGATGCATGATAAGCGCCACATTAGGAGGGTGGTTGCTAAGGAACAAGGACCCATCGACAGGGCGACATGGATATTTCATCTGTGTTGACCGTGTCCAGCGTGGGTTGCAGTCTAGCAGTCATACGATACTTCAGCATCAGCAGAACGACAAGTCCGGAAGACACACACGATCTCACACCTCTCTGACGCAAACATGGCTGCCAGAAGAGGAGTCCACAGAAAGTTACTAAGCTAAGAGACCCACGATCCAATACAGCCCTTCAGAGTTGTGTCTTTGTACCTGCCGGATTGGAAAGATCAACCAGACAAGCAATTGTTCAATTTGCACTCCATTAATTTGCCCACATAGAGAAAAAACCTGAAGAGCTTTGGCAAAGGATAAATATAGCGTAGGATAATTATAGGTTCTCTGTGGAATCTTGATGAGCTAACGATGCCCATATCAGAAGTCTACTGTTCCTTGTGCTTTGTCTGCTGAGAGGAGAAAACGTCTTTGTGTGGGAACCCCATCAGGCTCCACTAAGGCCCGACGTGACATCAGGCCCGACTGAGACACTTGGACCTCTCTGAAGGCCGTACAGAGAATGCTCTGAGAGGGAGAGTATGCCCAGTACACTTCTGACATTGGTACCACATTTGTAACCTCAGTGTCTGTCCACACACATTGACATCCTTTAAAGCGTGGAGACATACTTCAGACCACAGGGTGATAATTTACCGGCATTTGAGTCATACCAGTGATGATTTATAACTAACGAATGCTTTTGCAAAATTGATGTTAAGAGTTCACGGTTTCGAAGTATAGGGATGCAAACATGGCTGAGCATGGTACGATTACTTGTTAGTATTTCTGAGTCATTTTGAGTTCAAAGAAATGCTTGTCATGATGTTACAGGTTGTTGAAACCAATTTCAACCCTTCTAGCGAGTGTATAATAAGTTCACCATAATGTTTGAATTCAATTGAACAATCTAAGATATGAGAGGCGGCAATGAAGTTAATTGAAGTGTATCAATATATTTTACAATAGAATGGATTACTACAATAGTACAATATGCGGCTTGCTCCTTAATGGTTGAACAACCATCCTCTCCAACATTTTTGCAAAATTGGGCTATTATTACCCAGTGGTCGAGAAACACTGGCTACAGCCTACACTTGGAACAATCCAGTTACCTCACCACATTGCTATGCCCTCCTCACATTACACATGCTTAAAGTGTTGCCAAGTGCCAGGCCCACTTTGAGCCCCTGAAGATGCCATCGAATAAGGATGCCACATTGATACCATTATTAGAAAGTTTATTAGAATCCCTTCAGGCAGCCAGACCATAAAGTAACCTATTTGGAACAAGTCATGCATATCAATCTCCCATTACCAAATGGAAATAATCACACACACACACACACACACACACACACACACACACACACACACACACACACACACACACACACACACACACACACACACACACACACACACACACACACACACACACACACACACACGTTTGACCTGATCCATTGAGAGCATTAGGAGTTGCAAGGTCAAATAACAATGCCAGGGTTGTTCATTAGCAGGCTATAAATAGCAGAAGCGCTGCACTACTGGTCAGGTAGCAAGTGAACTCTGAATACCCTGCATAGAATGTGGGCGTGCATTCGGTAGTTCACACATGAAGGTTAACAAATAAACAATGCCCAACGCCTATCACTTACTACATAAACTAAATATCGGAGTTCACAAAAAACAAAGCAACCTTTTGTAAACAAACCCTATTTATTGACGGTAACCTAGAACGACTAGAGGCAGCATTGTTGATTGTAAGTTGTATTGTATGGTCTGGGTGCTATATTCTATAGTGTAGAATACTCTGTTATGATAGAAGATATGTAGGTCAAAGTTCTGCTGCACTTACTTGAAACGAGGAAATAACCATAGAGCAACAAGTACTAGGTATTGGGTCGGGTCTAAGTTACTAAATCGTCTCTCAATAAATCTAAATTGCGCAATAGAGCAGCTGTTTGTAGTTTATGATAGGTGGGTATGACTGAAGATCGGAAGTATCTGGACATGGCCAAACCCAATGGCCAATCCCTTTCAACAGATGCACTACTAACCAAAATAGCACGTTCATTCACAACCATAGGCAACAAGGACACACATAAACACACAGACAGTCACGCACACGCACACACTCACACGCGCACAGACACACGAGGACTACAACCATGTAGACCGTTTTAATTGTTCTAAATAGGAAATATGTCGACCAGGACATTGTCCTTCTAAATGTATGGCACCAAGACATCATTGAGGCAGTTCATCTATGCAAATGTCACATTCAGCTAGCCAACCGAGCTAGCTGGCCAAGTTAGTTAGCCACATTGGATGGCAGAGGAAAAGAGGGCTAAGTAGTGTTAGCTAGCAGCTTGACGAGAGCTATCTTGACATTCACATCACTACATGCAAAACCAGGACTAGTTGTAAACGTGAAGTACCAAAGCAGTAAGATCTTACCTTTTGAGTAAAGAGACTTAGGGGAATTAAGGTCCAGATCCGAGGTAAGGAGGGATATAAAATCAGAGGGCATAGCAACGCTTCATCGAGGGGAGGGGACGTACACCCTCTCTAGATCAGAAACGAAGCCAGGCTCCTCTTGGTCTGTAAATTTTTGCGTTTAATAAGCGGAATGGTTCACAATATATACAGGATTTGATAATCCGACCAAACACTTAAGACGTAAACATACTTTTATTACTACGTTTCACGATTAGTTTGCCTTTGAGAAGACACAGCTACGATGAAACGAATACACACACACATACACACACACACTGCCCGGAGACGGTAGCCCCCCCCCCTGACTCCTCCCACTCTCGTGGGGCTCCGTCACGTCACTAAGTATGCTAATGTGCGCATGCTGGAAGTTTTCAGTTTCTTTATTTCGATATGATTCATGATAGCTACGTGTAGCTGTTATGCATGCAACAATAATCTCAGTGGCGCAATATAAACAATATAAATACATATATGGAGTGATTGGTGAATGGTGGAGTCTATCAATTTACAATACACCTCAAATTCCCAGAAAGCACTTCGGTAAACATCGACGTCACGGCTTTGCGGAAGTACTTAAATCAGTGAATTGTTATTTTTTTTTAACATTGACAGTCACATTCATTCTGTAGAACTGATATTTGATTATAGGCTTTAGTAAGCGTTATGGCAGCTCTAAAGTACGCAGGTATGGATGACACAGATAGCGAAGATGAATTGCCCCCTGGATGGGAAGAGAGGTCTACTAAGGATGGATGGGTATATTTCGCAAAGTAAGAAAGATTTCCTTCGAAGAACACCATACAGTGGATTCATATTATTATAATGGAAAGTTATCGTTGGCGAATGGCGATAGCATCCCGAATAATAGTTGCTTTGAGTTTAAAAACGCACAAACAAAAAAAAGGCTACACTTTCATTGGAATGAGTGTTCACCCTTGAGTCGCATTGCAACTGTACAATAAATGGTCAGGTCTTCTCATGGGACTTTTCTGCGAAGCGTCAGAAGCGTCCCATGTCACGGCTAAACCTGGACATGGTTAAGAGCCTCTTTTTGAAGGCTATATTTTAACGTAATGTGTTTCTTGCTGTTAACCCTTTGTGGCATACAGGTGTATTTTTGCAATATACTGTGTATTCTTTCATGTAGCCTAAATTTGTAAAGCTAGATAAACAGTAGTTTCAATAGTGCTCTTATTAGTGTCTCATTTGCCAGAATTGACTTCATAATATGAAACATAAGTCACATACAGTAGAACGAAGGGTAGGTTTACATTTGTAAATTAATAAACATCGTTTTGCTTCAGCTGGGGGAATCCAAGGTGCCCAGAGAGATGTGTCCTGGGTATGCCCCATGCCCCTCTCCATGAGGCCCACGCCTGTCACCTTTAAGGGGTGTGCCTCACTGCAACTGGTCCCAGAAGAGTCTACTGAGATATACAGCAGACAGAACTCATTCCAGCTGCTTGTATGCAGCACCATACAAGTGGTAGTCAGTACTAGTCACTAGCACTTCACTCGTCGTCTGGGGCCATATAGGTGACGATTGCAGAGTAGGTTGACTGGTCAATAGAGACTGGGCCTGGATGTCCGGTCCGTTAACTTATTGAACCGCAGTGGAGAGAAAGCACAGAAAGCAACAGTCAGACGTTGGTGTCCCCTACCCTCGCAGTCCCTCCCCCCCCCTCATCTTTCAGGGAACACGCCACGGTCATAAATTACCTCAAGATGTAGGAAGCACATGAAGACGTATGTGTTTTACAAACTCCCCTCAAAGATCTTCAAAAAAGTAAAGGCTGGGTCCATCTGGACTCTGACCTTGTGGCAGCCAGACAGCGACTTTATCTTGTCAGTACCTCACAACCTCACCATCCCCCTGTTATTGTCTACCATCATTAAAAGTTCTAAGACCTGGTTCTTCTGGATCTTCAGCCCAGACACGTTTGCCTTGCTTGACCCCTCAGTATCTTACATCTCCAGACAACATGCTCTCTGGAGATTGTTAGAACTCACAAGCCCTTCAAAGACCCAACTTTCTAATTCGCGACCCAGGAGGATCCACCATCCATTTCAAAGTTGTACTCAATTTGGGATTGTTGTCCAATGATCTTCCATTGGGAAGCCATAAAGACTCTATGCTAATTTTTTGTCTTTTTCTCATATCTTATGTGACCCCAGCCATGATGAGATGAAGACCCAATGGGAACATCCTAAAACTGGGAAGAAGAAAAGATGTGCTGGAGGTTTGTCCACATCTAAAGTGTTTATCTGGCTTAAACTACCCATGCACTATGGGTTCGGCAGGGAGTTTAGAGAAAAGTCATTAAGGAGCAGGTCGGGGTTGGACATTACACAGATGGGTCCTTTAAGAGCAGTAAGGGGTTAGACAGTGAATACAGAGACAGGACAATAAGAGGAGGTAGGGGTTAGACAGTGAATACAGAGACAGGACAATAAGATAAGGTGGGAGTTAGACAGTGAATACAGTGACAGGACATTAAGAGAAGGTAGGGGTTAGGTAGTGAATACAGAGACAGGACATTAAGAGAAGGTAGGGGTTAGACAGTGAATACAGGGACAGGACAATAAGAGAAGGTAGGGGGTAGACAGTGAATACAGTGACAGGACAGTAAGAGAAGGTAGGGGTTAGACAGTGAATACAGAGACAGGACATTAAGAGAAGGTAGGGGTTAGACAGTGAATACAGTGACAGGACAGTAAGAGAAGGTGGGGGTTAGACAGTGAATACAGAGACAGGAAAATAAGAGAAGGTAGGGGTTAGACAGTGACTACAGAGACAGGACATTAAGAGAAGGTAGGGGTTAGACAGTGACTACAGAGACAGGACAATACGAGAAGGTAGGGGTTGGACAGTGAATACAGAGACAGGACATTAAGAGAAGGTAGGGGTTAGGCAGTGAATACAGAGACAGGACATTAAGAGAAGGTAGGGGTTAGGCAGTGAATACAGAGACAGGACAATAAGAGGAGGTAGGGGTTAGGCAGTGAATACAGAGACAGGACAATAAGAGAAGGTAGGGGTTAGACAGTGACTACAGAGACAGGACATTAAGAGAAGGTGGGGGTTAGGCAGTGAATACAGAGACAGGACAATAAGATAAGGTGGGGGTTAGACAGTGAATACAGTGACAGGACATTAAGAGAATGTAGGGGTTAGACAGTGAATACAGAGACAGGACATTAAGAGAAGGTAGGGGTTAGACAGTGACTACAGAGACAGGACATTAAGAGAAGGTAGGGGTTAGACAGTGAATACAGAGACAACTCATGGAGCAGGCCTCTGTTTCAACAAAGGCCAAAGAAGGGACAGAGCCGCCTCTATTTGCTCTTTTAACATCTGCCGGACTATGCTGAGGATGTTTTACGAGTCTGTGGTGGCTAGTGCTATTCTGGAGCTGGACACTTTGACAGCAGTGTCAGACAGGCGGATGCTGTCCAGGTTGCGGGTTTTCCTGCAGTATGGCTCTCACCCTCTCCACAACGCTGTGGTCAAACAGAGGAGCTCCTTCAGTGAGAGACTCATTGCTCCTAAATGCACCACTGAGCATCACAGGAAGTCACTCCTGCCTGTAGCCATTAAACTCTAGAACTCCTCCCTCTGATAATCTGACAAATGACTATTTAAAATAAACAAACTTTAATTTATTCATTCACTCTTCTCACTCTATTCATTTTCATTTCTATTTGCATATGACAGACAGAATGTAAATATTGTATTGTAAATTTGTGAATACAACCCACTCAGAGATGTCCACTTTCACTAAGAGATGTCCACTTCTTACTTTATTCTTACTTTTATTTTAGTTTATTTTATCTGTAATTTTCTTTTATAATCTGATCTTCTACGCTTGTCATTTCTATTTGTACGGAGCACCTGGAACGAAACAATTTCCCCCCCGGGGATCAATACAGTTTTCCTGATTCTGATTCTGAAGACAAGGGATTGAATGTCGCATTTGGTTTAAATCCTGCTTTGGTGAATGTTTTGCTCTGTGTTTGACTTCATCCATGTCTTTCCAAATTTCTAGTCATGTTTCTTCACATGTGCGTACCATCTATTTCCCCTTTTCTCTGTAGATTTACCATATGGATGGGAACAAGAAACGGATGAAAAAGGACAAGTGTTTTATGTTGAGTAAGTTGTACCTTATTCAGACACTAAAATACAATATTCAGGATTTCATAAGAACATTTCATGAGTTAACTGTCATTAGTATGCATAACATCACATCTTATATCTGTTCCTTATCTACTTATCTCTTAATTTATCTTCTTCAAACCATCGGCCTACATGAGTTAGCCTGTGAACCAATGTTTCATATTAAAATACGTATAATTGATTTACATCCCTTGATCGAGCCCCAAAATATCCATGTCATCCATGTCAAATCATTTTAGTAATTGATCAACAAAATGTATCAACAAATAATCGAATGAAGTATAGTTACAATATTCACAATGCTCAAATCCAAGACAGTTTTTTAGGCTAAAATAAAAATGAAACCACAACTACTTTATTTGA
Source organism: Gadus morhua (assembly GCF_902167405.1). NCBI lineage: Eukaryota > Metazoa > Chordata > Actinopteri > Gadiformes > Gadidae > Gadus > Gadus morhua. Next base: position 2,641,174 of record NC_044056.1, on the reverse strand, counting down.
ATAATATGATTTAATGATGGCAATTGTCGTTTCAGTCACATTAACAAGCGGACCACCTATTTCGACCCCCGGCAAGCCTTCACCGTAGAGGATGTGGTGCTGAAGCCCAAGAGATATGATGGGAACACTGCCGCCCTTGAGATCCTGCAAGGTCGTGACCTTTCTGATAAGGTCATCCTCATAACTGGCGGCAACTCTGGAATCGGTGAGCTCACATACTGAATTGTGTTTCCTTTCACTTATTTCATCATGAAGTGTTCAGTGTGTTCATCTGCATTCCTGTAAGGTTGAGCCACTAGGTGGCGACGTGGTGTCGTGGAATATTTGGAGAATGTATTTTCTTTAACTATCCAGACCAGAACAGTCTCCCCTTATCCGTCTAAAACCAGACATTCATCAACATTAGCCTCCAAAATGATACAATTAGACCCAACAAATCATTCCTTAATACCGAACATGATTGTATTGAAGTTCATTAGTGGTGCTAAATTGAGTGTCATTGTTAACTGTAATAAATTATGGCCATTTGGCCCTACCGAATGCAAGGCTCACATTATAATGGTTTTTAAACAAATCTATTCCTCTTTCTTTTAGCTAACATTTGAGCAAGTGGCCCTTTATTTTGGACTGCTGAATTGTTCAACACATAGTGACAGTATTAGGGGAAATCAAATAAAGATAACTTTTCGTAATTGTATTTCTATCCAAATCTTTCTTCTCAATGTTGAGCAGTTTAATTGTTATTTTTTCGTGAGATGACTGCAATCAGAGCAATATATTTAGAGTAATAGCAGCTACAGAGAAGAATCTTCACCTTATAATGGGGGTCTTGAACTAATTTAATGCACTGCTGACCTTGGGGATAATTCCCCTTAATGTCCGCAAAACACTTCATCAAGCAAACCTAAAGTGGGAGTGTTTGCTAGTCAAACTAATTACATTTTGTCTGTCAAGGTGAGTCAGAGTAGCTGGCTGCCTATTTGATCAGTTGACCATATATAAAAAAAATATATATATACTTTTACTTGAACTACGAATTAACATTCAATCTCTGTATTGACTTGTTTTGCACAAGAATAAACAATATGTAAAAAATAACATAAAATAATTAAAGTTAATAGAATTAATGGTTTTGGACAAATTGCTAGGATACAATATCAGTATGTATATGTTTGCATGTACCTCGTGTGTGTGACATACAGAACCAGAACATTAAAAGTTTATATTTATTTAAAATAAAAAAATAGATTGGTTTAGATAATAACTAAGACAAAACCATATATTGTTAGATAGGTTGACGAATTAGACGGTTTTAGATTCAATGACGATGTAATTGGATTATTGAAAAAAAGAAATCGATATTCAATTTCGCCACAAGAGGGCACAGGTGGCCCATCATGCCAGTCGAGCCAATAACGTCTTTATTTAATTTTAGACGAAGCTTAACACTTGAGAGGAAGGTGAATAAATAAGCTCCATATAGTTGTTTTTTCCTCACATATAAATGATTACATATAATATATAAAACTAATGTAAAAAATAATAATTATATGAATATGAATTTCATGTACATATAATGATGCATCGTGCCTATAATTAACATGCCAATAGTAATTGCCGCTGCTTGAATGCCTCTTTGACATTCCAGTGGCTTATGAGTAGAATTAGCTTATGCCAATTGGTTGGACACTTTTAGCATTTTATTCGTATCTGTAGATAGTGTCAAGGCTATTTTCAAAATTAGGAAACATATTTTTTTTTATTAGTAATCAAAAAACACAAATTTCCCTGCCAAATTTCCATAATTTTATACTATTAATTTAGCTTTTAATGCACATTCATTTAAAACACATGTATGGGTTTATTTATGCATGAAATGTAATTGTGTGCGAGTTTGTGACCAACCTTGAAATAGTGCTCGGAGGCGAGATATTATGGTCTGTCCTGCCTATGTGCTCACCACGTTCTTTGCACAAGCATATACTGTGCCTCCTCTCGGTTCCCATGGTAATCGAAGAAGCCATAACTCCTACTCTATAATCCTACTGCTTTGTTTTTCCTTCTCACTTATTCCCCCCCCCCCCCCCCCCCCCCCCCCCCCCTCCCCTCCACACACACACACTTTAATGGCTCTGACTGCTATAGACTGGTGCTTGTACACCTGTACCTCACCATTGATCTGTAGAAGCTTTGACCCCACTACAGGCCCCTCATCCATCCCCATTACACACGCTGGCTCTGCCTTTAATTCCCCTCAATTCAACTAACTCTCAGCTTACCAGGGGCCTGTTGTCCTCACAGAACGCCGCCTCTGCGCTGCCTGGTTACAGGTTCACCCAACTCGCTCTTACTCAAGGTTCTGTTTCAACCTGTTTTTCAAATTCATCTGCGGAGGTGAATCTGAAACGTCAGCTAAACCCTATGACCAAAAAATATCCCTGGTTTCGGGTGGTTGCTATATTAACATTGTGACTTCTGTGTCCAGAGCGCTGGGATGGTAATGTCCCAGGGACCACTGTCTGGGTTCACCTTGTCACGGACTAAACTTAGTGTGTAGAGGGCTCGGTCAGGGATCATGTGGCTTCCCGTCCCACTGTTCCAGGCACGCATGCATGCATGCACATTTATCTAGATGTTATTCATGCGATTCATAATCCACCAATATAGCGCCCATGAGGGATTGCTGTTCCCTTTGCCTTTTCAAGTAAGCAGGTACAGCCTCACCCTAGGAATACAACATCGGGTAAAGTTTAAAGTCATGCGTCGCAGACGTTCTTCTGTGTTTTCCGTACTCGGTATTAACACGTTGGAGTCGATCTCAGGCCTTGGCCGTGTCTTCCGTTGGGCGAGCGGCATGCCCGCCATCTCGGCTGCGTCCTTCTCCTGAATCCCTTTGTTTGTGTTTAGGTGGGGGAATCACAGAAGGGTTAATGCGTTCCGGGGCAAAGAACAGTGGGGATTAGGGGCCCGGGCGGGGCTTCCCTGTGTGGTCTCCCTGTCGTCAGTGGCTTGAACACGGCTACGCTGTCGTTGTCCCGGGACTTTGCCTCTATTCTTATTCATGGGAGGAGAGGTGGTTCTGTGTTTGTGTTGATCCCGGCGTTGTGTTGGTAGATTAGGCGTGGGGTCCTCGCTCCACTCTCCGCATGGAGAGATGTCTGACGCCAGATGCAATGAGTTTGCAAGGAGCTTATATCCCGAACCCGGCTTTGTGGTTGATCATTAGATTGAGGCAGATTTGTTAAGCATAACTGCCATTAAATTGGCTGCAAAGCCCTGGTATTTACTGCATGGCTGTTTATGAATAAGGACCTCCTTAAAGAGCCACGCGGCGAGGCGGTAAACCCGCGCAGCTTTAAACCCGAGCGACGTTAAGGAGCAGAATGCATTATTCATAGTAGGACGAATTAGATGGATAAAAAGATGTTTCTGGTGAGGGTGGCATGTGGCTCCTGTATGTCACACGCTGTGTGTGTGTGTGTGTGTGTGTGTGTGTGTGTGTGTGTGTGTGTGTGTGTGTGTGTGTGTGTGTGTGTGTGTGTGTGTGTGTGTGTGTGTGTGTGTGTGTGTGTGTGTGTGTGTGCGCATCTCAATGTGTGTGTGTGAGAGAGAGAGACACTGTGAGCATCTCTGAGTGGCTGACATCCAGATAACTCTTTTGTTGATAATAGCAGGCGTGTGTGTTTGTGTGTGTGTGTGTGTGTCTGTGTGTTTTTGTGTGATTGTTTTGTGAAGCTTTCCTAGGGAATAAGCAAATGTGTGCCCTGGTCTCAGATGAGGGAGAGATGGGATAGGCCTGGTTGTGTGTGTGTGTGTGTGTGTGTGTGTGTGTGCGTGTGCGTGTGCGTGCGTGCGTGTTCGCGTGTGTGTGTGGGGGGGGGTATATGCTGCTTGTGTGACAATAGGGGAACACAGGCAGCCCGGACCCGTGGGCCAGAACAGCTCAACCTTGGGCTGTAATCACCTCCCATACATCCCACTTTTGGGGTGACATCAAACTCTTCTGGAACTAATGAAGGGGAACCAGAAGGGCGTCCGCGGATTGGAGAGAATGGGGGGGGGGGGGGGGGGGAGTGGTGGTCTCCTTATCTTTGGAAAGGAACAGGTGCACTCATCATTAAGACACATCCGAGTTAGTACGGCCATGGAATGAGGAAGTGTTTTGGGACCGCCTAGCGTCTGTAAGACCGTCGGCCACACAGCGGGATAATAGCCCCAGATTGAGATTTACTCCCCCTTCCTCTATAATCCAGATTATTTCAGACAGGCTCTCAGAATGATACTATAAACGTGTCCAATTTAACAGCTATTGGATTTTTCATTGCGGATGATGCACCAAATTAAATAAGGTAGTTTAGGAGGCTGGGGAGTACTGGAGGACACTTGCTTTATTTCCTCATTACATTCCTTTTTGCTATTTTGCAGCCCATTCATTTAACCAATTTCACATCGTGAGATATGTATTGATAAAAACCCAATTGGTAAATCAAAAAATGATGCTGAATGTGTGTTTATATAATGATGAAGCTTTCGTCTAGCCATGGGTCTGCTTGGAAGAGAAACTGCAGCTTTTGGTGGAGTTAAATGGGGGGAGATTGAAGATGTTCACCCACAGGTCCGCTGTAGTGATCAGAATTGAATTCTGCATGCTCAATTGTTACGGAGTTTATTTAACTTAAACGCCTCTCTGTGGATGCAAATCAAGGGGATGAAACAAAAGTGCGCTGCTCCGATTGCCAAATAAACACGTTTACTGACGAGGCTGGTAATGATGTCATTACTTTGAGCCAATACACCTGTGTACGGGGCGGTATCCGGAGAGGGGCGGTGGGGCGCGGAGGACAAACAAAGCGTGAAATCACTAAATCACACTCATTATTGGGGATATCAGAGGGGCCGGGATCTTAATCTACCATGAAGAGCACTCGCTGCTTCACAGCATTCCCCTCATACTAGCCCGCTGAAATATATTTCCAACAATAGCGGAGCCATTAACCGTGTTGTTATAATGTCAGATATATCTTTTTAAGTGTTAAAAACATGCACATAACTATTTGTGCGCTGTCGATCTGTCTGCTTTAAATTGCCTTAACCATGAGGTCCTGTTTTCTTCTGATTCCCTCTCAGTGGGCTACTTACTAATTCTTACGTGATAATTAGACCTAGTGTTAATCCCCCATAAATAACCTCGAGGCAGACGCAGCACTACATGGTGGTCAGGGCTACTGAACGTGTGTGAAAACCGGCATACGGCAGCCGTCGAACCGGCAGAACCGTAGTAGACCCATGATGGACGTATTAGAGTAGACCCTGGAAGAACCCTCCTCCCGCCGCGGTTTCCCTCCCTGTCTGACCCTCGTCATGTTCCGGCGTCAGCGCGAGACGCAGGAACAGCGATCCGCTCCTTGTATCACCTGACCAAACTCGTTCCCGCGCGGCCTTTCTCGCAGCAGCACGAGCGGCAGGGCAGCGACGTCTGCGTCACGGCGACGCCACACTCGTTATTTTACAATTAATGTCAGGACCTTGTTATTTGTCACTGGGAAATACACGGCGCGGTTGCCACTGTTGTTGTCGCTGGCATATTCTAATTTGTCCCCCATTATGGAAAACACTGGCGTCGATTAATTTCACTTTCATGGTTTGTACACACAACAAGTGAGAGTAAGGTGACGTTGTTGACAGGCTGCCAGTAGGCTAGGCTAGTGACAAGAAAAAAGTATGGCAAAATATATATATATTTTCCTAGCCTACATATAAATCAAAAAATAGTTTACCCTACTGCTAAACACTTTAAAAAACGAATTTAACCCGTATATGGCTTTTAATGTACACATAATTCAAATATGTCTGCTGGTTATTAGGGGAGATTTATCTTACCTACCTACTTTAACTACCCATTTTTGGAATTGCATTTCTATGGTAGGACTACATATTTATTCAGTTAGTCAAACTGCTTGCTGCCTTATTTTCCTTTCCATTGCCTGTCAGTAGAATTATCTCTTCTGGCGACTGGAGCACTCGACGTTATACTACCTAATAAGGTGTCATATAATTTAATTCCATGCTTCACTTGTCAGAGAGCGCTTCCGATCCCACTCCAATTCTGAGTTCTAATAGATATTACCCCTTAACACTTTCCTCACAATTAGGCTTCTCAGTTTGGCTCTTAATGAAAATCAGATTAAGACGTATAATCTAATTACGGTTCATATTAATCCACGCTCCCGAATGCTGTGACCACACGAGACTTCCTTTGGCTTAGTCACCGCCGTGATTGTTAGTCTGTCAATCAGGGCAATACACACAAACACACACACACACACAGACACACACACGCACACACAAACACTGCGTGCGTGTGTGTTTGTCTGCCTGTGTGTATATTTCAATGATACAGCATAGGAAGAACATCAACATTAATGGAAATATCACAGAAATTACAAAATATGCGTAAACCCATTCAACCCACGGTTGGAAATGACCCATTTAGATTTGGTCGTTTTAATAACAAACTTCTTCTGATCCGTGTCAGTTTGGTCCGTGCTCCGTTGACGTCACGCGGTACGGTCTTGGCCGTGATGAATTCGGCACACATCGGAGAAGTGAGCGAGATGGGAGAAATGTCCTTATCAGAGGTTCCTTTGATGTTCCCCGGGTGGAACTTGTTCGGCGGTACATCGTTATTTCAACCCGGGTTCGCCGTGGATGTCACGTCTGCTCGATTGTTCAACCCGTTCGTCTCTTCTCTATTATGAGTGTTGTTTGCATAATTAATGTGCTGCTGATGGCATAATTACCGACATAATTAGCAACATGCCCCCCGCCGCAGGTCGCGCGGGTGTGGATACCCTCGCTAAGGGCAGTGGTGGAACCCACGCTCGCCACTATCCGCGAGTCTTCCAACCACATTAATTCTATCAGTTACATCACTTCAGAGAGACGTGATTAACTTCCTTCACCAGTCCACTGGGTTCACTCAATGGGAGAAATTATATGGAAAATTGATGTGGATGTGTAACCGTACCCTCCTCAACCACTCTGGGATTCAACTGCCCTGAGAATCACTTATCTTCAGAATGGTAATCTTTAAAGCTTTGCTCTGACTCTCTCTCTCTCTCTGTGTCTCTGTCTCTCTCTGTCTCTGTCTCTCCCGCTCTATCTCTCTCATGCTGTCTCTCACTCATGCTGTCTCTCTCTCTCTGTCTCTCTCTCATGCTGTCTCTTTCTCTGTCACTCTGTCTTTATCTGTCTCTCTCTCTCTCTCTTGCTGCCTCTCTCTCGCTGTATCTCTCTCTGTCGCTCTCTTTATCTGTCTCTCTATATCTCTCTCTCTCTCTCTTTATCTGTCTCCCTCTCAATCACTGTCTCTCTCTCACACGCTGTCACTGTCTCTCCCTCGCTGTCTCACTCCATCCCCTTTCTCCTCACGGCTCTGTCTGCCCATCTGTCTCTGTCTCTCTCACTCGCTGTCTCTCTCTCTCTCACTCGCTGCCTCTCTCTCTCTCTCGCTGTCTCACTCCATCCCCTTTCTCCTCATGACTCTGTCTTCCTGTCTGGCTCTCTCTCCTGTCTGTCGCTCTCCACCGCTGCAGGGTTTGAGACGGCCAAGACCTTTGCGCTGCACGGAGCCCAGGTGATCCTGGCGTGTCGGAACCTGTCCAAGGCGAGGAAGGCCATCGACCTCATTCAGCAGGAGTGGGTGAGTGCCACACACGGAACCTCCCAGAACCGTCCAATCACTGGACACCTCCTGAGCCTTGGATACCTCCTGTGAAGGGGTGGACAGTAAAAGAGAAAGGGTCCGACCTCAGTGGAGGAGGGAGGGATGGAGGGAGGGAGGGAGGGAGGGAGGAAGAAGAGAGAGGAACGGGGAGATAATTACCTGAGATTATTGCTTTAATGTAGCTGTGGCTGGCTTGTGTCCCCCAGATTTACGAGGGTTGGAAAATAAACAAGGGAAATGCGTGTGCTGAAGCGGAAAGAATAAGCCATTAGCACGGCTTGATTACAGAGAGACGGACAAGGATGACCTGGGAGCGCGTAGAGCATATATACATATATATATATAGATATATAGATAGATATAGATATAGATATATAGATATAGATATAGATATATATAGATATAGATATAGATATATGTGCATACACATTCAGACGTATATATGTATAAATATATAGATATATATATGTTTGAATGTGAATGCATTTATATGAGTGTGTATGCTGCATATATAGATATATGAGTGTGTATGTATGTATCGATATACAGATGAAGAGAAAGCAATAGAAAAGAGATTGTGTGTGTTTGTGTTTGCATGAGAGAGAGAGAGAGAGAGAGAGAGAGAGAGAGAGAGAGAGAGAGAGAGAGAGAGAGAGAGAGAGAGAGAGAGAGAGAGAGAGAGAGAGAGAGAGAGAGAGAGAGAGAGAGAGAGAGATGCCTTTAAGCAAAAGTGAATCTGCAGTGTTTAAACTCATCCAAGGCTCTAATGTAACCAAGTCCTTGTGGCTGTCGCTTCTCCTCCAGTGTAAAACTGTGCGATGGGTAAAATCCACTCAACACATCTATAAGCGTTGACTCCTTGTCCAAACCAATGAGACGTGTTCGACTGTAAATAAAAAAGAAAAGGCTGTCTGATAATCCAATGAAAAGATACTTACTCCACCTAAAATATTCTGTATTTTTAAAACATGCCATTGGTTGAGCAGGTTCAGAGAGGTTTGCAGATGTGATAGATCTTGCGTGCGCTAGGAACTGGTAGGATCTGAAAGCGCCTCAAATATTCCCTGCAAAAGGAATCACATCACATCCCATCGCAGGCCAATGAATAAAAGTCTAAAATATCAGAATAAAGCTTTTGGTGCAAATTCTCCCCGGCGGCGACATTATTAATAGATTCAGCCGCAGAATGGAGAGGTGGATTAATCTTTATAATGATTGATGGACTCTCCCGGTTCTTCCCATGCTCCGCTGCTAAGGTCACCCAGATAAGAGGGTATATTTTGGGGTCCCCCGTACAAAAGGTCGTCCTATCAACTTCCCGGTCCCTAACGATGTCAGGCCGGGCTGCCAAGAGTTGGACCGCTGTCCTGATTCCCCACGACTTCTGACCTCTAACTACCTACCTACTTAGAGAGAGAGGGAGAGAGAGAGGGAGGGAGGGACAGAGAGGGACGGGGAGGGAGGGAGAGAGAGGGAGAGGGAGAGGGAGAGGGAGGGGGGGGGGGAGAGAGGGAGAGAGGGAGAGACACAGACGGTTAATGGGCACTGGCTGTTAGGATGAGCAGAGGTCACAGGTGAAATATTTCCCAGCCAATCGTACTGTTTGCTTCCATCCCTGCACTACTGTATGAACAGAACAATGTGCTGTAGTTTTGTCAGTGCTGCTACTTGCATTTCAACCTAACACGGTAAAACACCAGTGTGACACATATGTCCAGCAGTGCCAGCCGAGGGTGTTAAGAGGGCCTTAATGTCAACATATGACATGAACTATACATTTAATTGACTTTTTTTAAATGATTCGTGCTCCATGTGCAAACCAATCGAGACATCCAGCCAATCCGGGCTCACATTTATTCGTGCTCGTACATCATGCGCGTTTGCTCCTCTAAATGAAAGAGCTCGATACTCTGTGGGCTCCGCTGGTGCCATAGCGCTCACCGGTTACTGGTTACCTTCTGATCCGTCCCCTTGATGTGTGCACCCAGCCCCTCAGACCCTCCCACCACCCAGCAGGTTAAGCTATTGGGTAACCGCAAAAGTGCCTGCGTGCATGTGATTTATATTTCTTGATTGCCTCTAAAATTCTGCTTATCTTTGACTCTGGACCCCCTCAGAGGACTGGACCCCCCCCCCCCCACACGCACAAACACACTGACACACACTGACACATACAGACACACTGACACACACAAACTCACTTACACACACAAACACACTGACACGCGCAAACCCACTTATACATGCACACACACTGACACACACACACACACACTGACACACAAACACACTGACACACACAGACACACACAAACACTGATACGCACAAACACACTGATACATACACACACACTGATACATACGCACACACTGACACACACAAACACACTGACACACAAACACACTGACACATACACACACACTGATACACGCAAACACACTGACACACACAAACACACTGACACACACAAACACACTGACACATACAAACACACTGACACACACTGACGCACACAAACACACTGACACACACAAACACACTGACACACACACACACACTGACACATACACACACACTGACACACACAAACACACTGACACACACAAACACACTGACACACACAAACACACTGACACACACAAACACACTGACACACACAAACACACTGATACATACACACACACTGATACATACGCACACGCTGACAAACACAAACACATTAACACAAACAAACACACTGACACGCACAAAACACTGATACATACACACACATTGACATATACGCACACACACAAACACACACTTGTTCTCCATATTGTTTTTACCCAAAATGCTTATTCCCTCCGCCCGTAACAACACATTCTAATGAGATGCTTTGTAAGAGTGTTAATTAGCCAGCCAGAAACTGATTGCTGTGTGTGTGTGTGCGTGTGCGTGTGTGTGTGTGTGTGCGTGTGTGTGGCAGGAGGAGGATATTAATATTGCTGTGTACTGCTAAGGAGAGTTGTGTCAGGGTCTGCTTGGGAACCAATTAGGCTAAAGCTCATTGTCCACTGAGACTGCAGCAGGAGGGTGTGTGTGTGTGTATGGGTGTGGGTGTGGGTGTGTGTGTGTGGAGGGCAGGCTACGAGTCTGTAAGGAGTGGACAGACCGACAGACAGACGGGTAACCAGACAGACAGAAACACCTTTCTGAACCGTGACAGACCAGTGTGGGAGGAATGCACGTACGCTCTCCACCTGATCTGCTCTCCTCATCCAGGTCCTCAGATCTGTGGGGTTATATATAGATCATCTGCCGCTGTAGATACTTCCTGGGACATTAAGGTAGAGCAGAAGTTGAATCCAAAGACTGGATGTTTCTTCCCAGGACCCTGCTATTTCCGTGGGCGCGACCGTATTCTTCCATTAAGTCAAACGCCGGAGGCATCAGAAGCCTACAGTGTCATCGAGACGGATGGAAGACTAGAAATAGGATTTAAAATATATAGAAGCCAAGGCTAAGTTAGGAGCCTCACTTTCCTCCTCTCAAAGTTGTCTTTGAAAGAACTTCAACCATTTCCTATTCCTTTTTCCAGGCCCTGAAGTTTTATTACGGTTTAAACCCACCTGACAAGGAGCGTCGACTGTTTGTTGCTCGTGGCCCACATACGACAGACGCAGCTGCCAAAGTCCTTGATGAGTTGGCCAACATCTCCTGGGGAAAATGACTTCCCTTCTGGAACTATAGGTGTACGGATATGATTACACCTCCATGTTTTACCGTGCTTCTTTGTGTCTCTTTGATCTACCGTTACTCCGAATCACAAATGTTTGGAGGGCGAATAGGTGTGTGTGCATGTGCATGTGTGTGAGCATAGAGCACAGAACGGTGATGTCTGTGGGTGTGTTTTTGCGTGTGGGTTGCTTTTTTCTTTGGGGGGGGGGTTTCTGAGTGTCACAAAAAGCAATTGCAGTCCTTTGTGCGGGGGGGTTGTGCATGTGTTCACCTCCCGTGTTGTGTGCGGGCCGCGCACGTCGGCACGTACGTACGCGTGTGTGCGCGCACGGCTGCGGCGTGCGTGGCTGCGCGCGTGTTCATGCCACGGACATGTCTGTTTGCCGAGTGCATAACCGCGTGTGTCAGCATGACAGGGGCTGTGCCCTCCTGGCCACCAGGCCATGCCACCCTCGTTCCTCTGAGGCACACACAAAGTGACACATGTGAAACGCTGACCTGGTCAGTCGCTTTCACCTCCTCCAGGGCTCTGGGCACTGCTCTTTTAGTCTCTCCTCCTCCTCCTCCTCCTCATCTCCCCTCCCTTCCCTTTTGTATCTCCTCTCACATCCTTTCCTTCTCTGGTTCCTTATCTTGTGGCTTTTCCTCCTCCTCCTCTTCCCTTTCTTCAGCAGAATGAGGGGGAAATGGCGGCCCATTTCCCAGGTCACTGAGCAGACCTCTAGTGCCGCAGAGTCCTCTCTGCCAGGGGTTCTGTGTCCCCGCTCGGGGGTTTATGGAAGGGTTTAAAAAAAACCTTCAATTAGAACTGGTCACACTTCAGAATAAAGGCGCTCTTCATGAATGCTATTATATAAACTATTAGCTGAATGATTCTAACAATTCATAATAATCATGCGTTTCATTCATTTGTTTCATTATCTTATAAGTATTTGTAACTGATTAATGCGTCATTATTATTTTCCTGGTAATTTCAATTATGACTTTAAATCATGGGACATTCTTTGTATTATGGTCTTTCTTTTTTTACCCTGGACACTTCTTTTGGTAATATGTAGTTATTCTAAACGTAATGTCTGTTCTTTGCATTCCCACACACATAAACACTTTCACTGTTTAAGGACAGTTAACATGCAGAACTGTTTGTGCGGTGAATGTTTGACTTGCCTTATATTTGTGTGTGTGTGTGTGTGTGTGTGTGTGGTGTGTGCTTGTGCGTGTGTGTGTGTGTAAATTGGCCTGTTTCCTTAGATATTAGTATCGTGTCTCCGTCTCTCCCGGGACAAATTCTCATCTCTCCCATATTTATTTATTTGTTTGCTTCCCCCCCTGCCTTTCTATCTGTACACTGGGAATAGGAGGGCAGCACAACCCCCGCCTAGAAAGCACATGGAACGGCTGATCTGGGTGGGGGGGGGGGGCAGAGTGAGACTGGAATTGAGATATGTAAATGTGATGAGGAAACCCCCCTTATTTCCCCCCCAAACATATCAGGCTGAATCCTCCAAAGAGCCTGTGCAGAGAGCAGTAAGGCTAGAACGGGGTGGGGGGTAATATGCTATGGAAGAGGGTTTACATTACACTGGTGGAGATGGTAATGCTGCATATGGGAGTAATAGATGGTCGTTTATGTGGCATAGAATCATGTAAGTCCTATGGAAGTATACAAGTGTTTTTTATGTTGTTGTTTTTTTAATTTTTTTACGCGTAAGCACATATTGGACTATTGTGTATGCGTGTACGTGTGGTTGGGTGTGTGGTCATGCACACGCACACGCACGCGTCTATGCATAACACCCCTTCGCATTGGCCTGTGTTTAAATTCTTGATTATGCATTTTGCATAGCTTTGGGACATGCATCACTCTTCCCAGACTGCTAATAAAGTGACCAGGGAGATGGGGAGCTAAATGAATCCTAAAGTGCACGCCTCGGCGTTCCTCCCTCCCTCACACGCCTGCCGCGGCGCCAGCTAGTTACCCCCCCCCCCCCCCCCCCCCTGTACTCCTCCTCCGTCCGTCCGTCCGTCCGTCTCTCCGGTCGGTCTGCTCCGGCCAGGTGCTCCGGCGGCCGTGAGGTGGGGGCCCCCGGTCCCTAATTGCTTGTACCGCGGCGAGCTTCTCTTTGTGGAGGAAGGCCGCTGAGGAATAACTTTGAATAAATCTCAACAGTAGCCGGCTGGCCTTCTCTCCCCCCCCCCCCCCCCCATCCCACCACTCCACCACCTTCTCCTTTTTCTCCTTTTTTTTTGTGCAGGATAAGCAGTTTAGTCGCAGGGAGCACATCACAGTTCTTGCCGGGGACTGATGGGTCACTCGCCGGGGGTCATGTTGGGGAGGATTTAAATGATGAAATGATGTGAGTGGCGCGGAAAGGGGACAGGAGAGGAGAGATGTGTGAGGCGGCACCTCTTTGTTGTTTAAACCTGACAGCACTGCCGTCCCTCACTCCTTCACCGGGCCCCCTCTGTGGCGGGCGAAGCGAAGGGGCCGCCAGGCTGGGGGCCGAGCGCTCCTTATGATGATCGAGGTGAAAGGCCACCCCGGCCCCTCTTTCTTTCCCGCCGTTCCTCTGCTCCTTTCCTCTCTCTTCCCCTCTCATCCTCCGTCGCCCTCTCCCTCCCTTGTATGGCTCATGCTCGGCCTTCATCTTTCCTTCTCCTCTCTCTATTCCAGCTCTCTCCCTTCCTTCTGTCACTCCGTCTCCTTCTCTCCCGTCTCCCCTCTCTCCCCCGTCGTCTGCCACCATGGTGTTATTTTATTGAAGTCCGAGAAGTGCTGACCACAGAGAGTGGGTACACTGTGGCTCCGTGCTGTAACGTTATAAGAACTGAAATCTGAGCCAGTCTTCTGCTCCGTGGCTGAAGTGACCCCCGGTGTCAATGATGTCTGGGGTATGGCTCATGTCTGTCAAACAAAGGCCACGTCGGAGAAGCCATCTAAAATAATATTTTTTTATATGTTTGATCCATGTTACATAATGCAAATAGCCGCGGCTGACTGCTCCAAAGTTGGTTTTTGTGCGTGCGTGCGTGCGTGCGTGTGCATGCGTGCGTGCTTGCGTGCGTGCGAGCGAGTAGTGTTGTCTGTTAGTGTTTGCTATGAAGGGTGATTGCGCTGTAATGAACAGACTAGTTCGTCACGCGACATGTCAACAGCTGCCATGGCGACCAATCTTACTCTGGGTAGTTTCAAATTCAATGTCACCCCGACCAAGGACAACCGACGCATCGCTCTCTGGAGGATATCAAATTCTGCTACTGATAGAATACCATGAAATGATGATGATGGCACTGTTAACATGCTGAGGAAGGACTTTTTTCATATTAAGTTTGGTTCTGAAAAACAAACAAACAAACTGAAAAGTCATTCAGGCTCCTGAACGTGCCACCCTGAAATATTTGAAATGGCAAGATACGATTAGATAGAATATAAGATATTTCTTTATACGTTCAACTTTATTACTCGCCCTGGCATTTCTATTGTTTGCAGAATTTATTTGATTTATTTTTTAAAAGACGAGTGAAATGATTTCCCTTATTTTAATATTTTGTCCTTTTCTTTGCATGAAACACAACCTCTATGTTCATGTTCTGGTTTCTCTGTGGAAAAACATCTTTAAGGCCACAACACAACTGTGTGTGTGTGTGTGTGTGTGTGTGTGTGTGTGTGTGTGTGTGTGTGTGTGTGTGTGTGTGTGTGTGTGTGTGTTTTCTTGAGCTTTGACACAGAGTTAACAGTAGTTTACAGCTTAATCAGTCTGCGAAACAGAATGCATATTTATCAGAGGATAAATTCATGACCAGAGAATCAGGCCCAAACCAATATATCTCTCTCACACACACACACACACAC
>NC_044056.1:2610877-2623377 GCF_902167405.1 Gadus morhua | reverse complement strand
TGTGTGTGTGTGTGTGTGTGTGTGTGTGTGTGTGTGTGTGTGTGTGTGTGTGTGTGTGTGTGTGTGTGTGTGTGTGTGTGTGTGTGAGGGAGGGAGGTGGTCATGTGACCCAGTGTTTCAACGCTATCGGTTTACTTGGTCAACAACAGTAAACAAGGTCTATAAAGGCAAATGCTTATTTTCTCTGATGTTGAAAAGACAGCGGATGAGGCAGGAGGGATGGGGAGCTGCGCTGCTCATCCATTACCCCCACACAGTGGTCCAGGGTTTAGCTTCAGGAAGAGTGATTCGCACCGATCAGCTCTGGACTCCATCTCCCATAAATCCTGTTGCATGACACTGATGGATGTCAGCCATAACACCCCCCCCCCCCCCCTTCCCCCCCCCCCCTTTCCCCCCCCCCCCATGCCAGCTCTGACATGTGGAGAGCAACACAGAGAACTATTGGAAGATTCGAGAAGGGGAGAGAGAGATTAATTAACACTGTGTGAAAGAGATTCAAATCTATAAATATCTCTGTATGAAGCCGCTGAAACAAACTTGCTACTCAATCAACGTTTTAAAATAATAATTCAAAGGTGGAAAAATCGGAACTATGTTTATTTTGGCGATGCGGTCATATTATTATTACTATGATTATTAGATTATAATTATGTGCATGCTGTGATCGCCGACTTGCAAAAACCTTTGTGTTTGGATGTTTCAGGGTAAATACACCTTATTAAAAATCACAGGTATTATCACAGGGATACAGGAAGGAACTGCAGACTTGGCTAGACAGGAAATGGAGAGATGCGTACTTCCTCATTAACACAGTCCCATTACGGTCATAAAGCATTCCAGCCAGCACGAGGGGGGGGGGGGGGGGTCTTCTCTTCTCCAGTTATTACAGAACATTGCCAGGGTTGATATGGGGACTGTACCTGCGGGAGGGGCAGGGTTAAGAGACATCGCCGGGTCAGTGTGTGAGGAGGAAGTGATGAGAGGTAACGTGTTTATTAGACGGGTGTTTCAGAAGCCCAGAGGGGCGCGTGTGTGTTTGTGTTTGTAGAGTAACACACCATAATGGATTCATTTAGATCACTCTGTCAACTTGGAGAATTATGTTCAAAACAAAATGAACTTTTACTGAGCTGAATAAACTGACGTTTTTTAATTTGGAAATTATAATAGAAATTTCAGAGTGGGCCTTTTTGATTGGACGTTTGAATTTTTTTTTTTATTATGCATTTTCTCCATCTCAAACACACACAGACAGACCCACATCCAGCTGAGCATTGTGTTCCTCAAGACCAGCCTACCGCCTCATACACACACTAAACCCCCCCCCGCCCCCCCTCTGCTAGTTCCACGGGGGCCTCAGAAGGCCCTACTGTCCGCCTCATTCATCACCAGCGTCGGACCACCCCCCCCCCCCCCCCCTCCCTCCCTCACTACACCCCCCTCGAACCCCTCGCCGAAAAACGCTTCACTCCGAGTAAGTGGCGGTGGGTGGAGGGACAGAGTGGTAAAACACTCCTCAGTTCACATCCCTCTGTCTCCACTTCCCTGTTCCTCTTCTGCGGTGAGTCTGGAGAGATGGATGCAGCCAGTGGAATTAATTGCACCCCTTTACTGAAGATCAGCAAGTTTGCTCTGTCGGCGTGCTGATGTGCCATATGGTTGCCCACTAGGTGAACACTTTGATTAATGTTGCCTTCTCTCCCCCCTCTCCCCCCCCCCCCACTCTTAATATTTGATTCTGATTAGAGAAAATTCCTCAAATTCTCCCCCATCTTCAGTCTTTGCACTGTTTTCCCCCTCATTGTTTCTTGTTGGTGACCGTGTTGCTTTTGTTGTATTATTGTCGGTTCCTCTGAAGACAATTTGACTAGTTGTCTATTTGTGCTGCCCAAATAGCACCTATGGCACTTCAAGCCATCATTATGTATGAGGGTTTCTACCTCGGTGTTTCCTCTCAGGTTTCTTAAACCAGATTTCTTGATGTTTTTGATTGGCATCGAATGTGAAGAACATACTATTATAAAATGCATTTTATCAACAGTAGGCCAGTACATCTACCTCCAGAGCCAGCTATGTTTCTTTCCATACGCCTTTTAGATAAGTTAACTGGTTTATATCAATGAGTATATAAATGGTTACGTTTAGATATGTATTAGGTTAAAAGTGGGTAAGGTGTAAGGTTAGAAATGGTTAAGTTTAACTAGCATGCTTGGCATTATTACGTTTAGGTATTAGTCTAGAGGTGGTTAAGTGTAGGTGGTAGAGATTGGATGGATTCTGGTTTAGTTTGAAATGGTTAGATTTTGGAATGAATTTAGTATTTTGTTAATAGTATATTTAATAGTATATTATATAATTCAAAAAGGTGAAGTTCTTCAGGTTGGCGGAGGCAGCGTTAAGGTAAGTGTCTGGTGTGGTTAGGACCACTGTGTTTGTTCCAACTTTTCTGTGATGGTTTGGCGTGAAAGGCGAAGGAGATGGCATTCAAAGCATCTTTGGTAACATGATATATTTCTAAATAAAGGTAACGACTGCGTGGGACAAAATGTTTGTGGAATGTAACTAATCCTTAAGGATTTGAATAGCTCGTGCCATAGTTCGGTTAACAGAGAACCCAATTTTAGGCTTGGTTTTATTGCATGAAATAATGGCCAGCACAGAGACATCGTTGGCAGGAACAAAAATAATTCAGCTACGTAGCAAAACGATTTGGATTTAACTTCCTTATTTTATTATTATGATAATTTTTTTTTTTTCCATGTTGTGTTAGTGAATAACATTACTTGGAATGAGATAGAGGTGTCCTTTGGTAACAGCCAACAGAGAGGCCATCAGGAAGCTGATCGCAGTACCAAACCCCCAAAACCCACAGCCATAAGAGAGTGTAGTGTTGGCGTCTTCTATAGGTCCAGCCCGGTGTCCTATGCAGCTGATTGGGCCCAGGTGAGGCTGTTAGCTCCTTCCATTAGCCTCGTCAGCCTTCCTCTTTGTCTGTGCTCCGTCACTGCTCTCCGCCCCAGAGGCCTGCCACACACACACACACACACACACACACACACACACACACACACACACACACACACACACACACACACACACACACACACACACACGTACACCTATACATACGCACACATACACACACACGCACACACACACGTACACATACAAATGTACACACACACACGTACACATACACGTACACATACACACACACCCCGTACACATACACACACACACCCGTACACGTACACATGCACATGCACATGCACATACACATGTACACAAACACACACACGTGTACACAAACACACACGTACACATACACATGTACACATGCACACACACGTACACATACATGTACACATGCACACACACACACGTACACATACACATACACAAAGGTGCATGCATGGAGACGTACAGGGGCACGCATAATGACACACACACACACACACACACACACACACACACACACACACACACACACACACACACACACACACACACACACACACACACACACACACACACACACACACACACACACACACACTCACAGCATGGGAAGCAGTGCTGGGGTCTAGGCAGTAACAAGGAGGTGAACAAATGTTCCAGTCACAATATCAATAGGGCTGAGTGAAGGTAATAATGCCGTAGCAGGGTCCGGCCCGAGACACAGCGCTAACTAGAGGGCCAACTCTCTGGTGGAGCGTTTGCTATCTGCAAATCACACACAGCACACCTTTATGTTCGCGAGCCGGCCAGCGCAGGCCCTTGGCCCGTCTGTTTCCGGGGCTATCCAGCAACCGAACGGCCTGAGTGCATCATCAACTGCGAGACAAAACGATCCTCGCAAAGGGTCACAAGTTCACCCTGCGGTTCACTCTGCTCTTTTATTTTTTTTTGTTCTTGCTCCCGCGAAATAATGAGATGGCTGCAGCGTCCAATATGCAGACGTCTGGGCTGGCTCCATCTATTACAATCAGCCCGGTGCTTTGTTTTGTCTCTGGGTTATGGTCTGTTCCTGCTGCTTGTCTATTTTAGGCTTCTTCTGTCTTGTTAAGTGCTGCCATTCTCCTGTGTTTGGATGTTGCCCAGAGGGCCCTTAGCGAGGCCTGGGGCTTGGAATGGGCTGTGAGCCCCAGACGGGGGTGCCCGCGGTGGACTGCCAACCCCACTAAATCTCCCTGATTACTGAAGGTATGTGTTAGCGAGGTGGTGGGCTCTCCAAAGAGACTGAATGAGATGCAAATGGAGGCCATAACTCAGTGGTAATGCAGAGCAGAGCTTTCTGCCCATCTCTCACTCGTCACCAACCCCCCCCCCCGCTCACCTCTCCCCCTTTGGCCACGGCCGGGGAGAGGGGGGCTGTCATTATCCTGGGGTACAGTAAGACGTCTTCCATGATCCCCGGGCAGAGTGAGAGGGTCGACCATGAGGAGTGAGAGGGTGAGGGGTGGACCATGGGGAGTGAGAGGGTGAGAGGGTGGACCATGGGGAGTGAGAGGGTGAGAGGGTGGACCATGGGGAGTGAGACGGTGAGAGGGTGGACCATGGGGAGTGAGAGGGTGAGAGGGTGGACCATGGGGAGTGAGACGGTGAGAGGGTGGACCATGGGGAGTGAGAGGGTGAGAGGGTGGACCATGGGGAGTGAGAGGGTGAGAGAGTGGACCATGGGGAGTGAGAGGGTGAGAGAGTGGACCATGGGGAGTGAGAGGGTGGACCATGGGGAGTGAGAGGGTGAGGGGTGGACCATTGGGGGGTGAGAGGGTGAGAGGCTGGACCATAGGGAGTGAGAGGGTGAGAGGGTGGACCATGGGGAGTGAGAGGGTGGACCATGGGGGGTGAGGGGGTGAGAGGGTGGACCATGGGGAGTGAGGGGGTGAGAGGGTGGACCATGGGGAGTGAGAGGGTGAGAGGCTGGACCATGGGGGGTGAGAGGCTGGACCATGGGGGGTGAGAGGCTGGACCATGGGGAGTGAGAGGGTGGACCATGGGGAGTGAGAGGGTGGACCATGGGGAGTGAGAGGGTGGACCATGGGATGTGAGAGGGTGAGAGGTTGGACCAGGCAGAGTGAGAGAGTGGACCAGGTAGAGTGAGAGGGTGAGAGTTTGGACCAGGCAGAGTGAGAGGGTGGACCATGGGGAGTGAGAGGGTGAGAGGGTGGACCATGGGGAGTGAGAGGGTGGACCATGGGGAGTGAGAGGGTGGACCATGGGGAGTGAGAGAGTGGACCAGGTAGAGTGAGAGGGTGTATTATTAAGTCATGGTGGTCTCAAAATGAATTGACTTGTTACAATACTGATGATGAAGCCCACTGCCTGAGATGGCCAGTAGAGACAGAGGGCCTCTGAACCCAGCAGCAGCAGCAGCAGTGGAAGGGGCAGGGGGAGAGTAATTGCACAATGCTGTGCTGAATTCTTCTGTGGATGCAAATCCCTTCTATTATTTTAATAATCTGGCTTTTACTGCTTGTACCCGGATCATTTGTTTGCAAACCAGGTTATTCGGAGAGGGAGGCTCGGGGGTAATTTCATGCTTTGGAGCATTTATATATCTATAACGTAATGAGCAAAGGGCCTGTTTCTCCTGTTAACACACTCCTGTAGGGAGACAAACTTTTCCATTCCATGCATGCTTCTTTAGCGGCGCGGTAATATGGGATTACTCACATTGAATCATGGGGGAAAACCGAGAACAATCATGGCATGTCTGTGGTATCCTGGTACAGTCTCTGCACATCCGTTTCATGTTCATGACCTGTGGCAGTATAGATATGCCAACTGTGTTTCTAATCACCATCACCTGCCTTGCTGGGCCTATCCAAGCCACTGTTTATCTTTATATTTCTGTTTTAATAGCTTACTTTCTTTCCTATGTTTCTTCTTTTTTCTCTTTTTTTATTTTTTTTATTTTCTCCATCTTTATGTTTCTTTATTATCACAATGCACTGATGAAACATGCGTTTGTTTGTGGCCATTCACACTGTTTACAATTGTTTCCTCTGACAGGCAGTCTGTGGGCATTGGCCAGGGTATTGGGTATTGGTGTGGTATTGAGTACTGTCTAAAGGCCTTGTTATTGGGTATCGGGTATTTGGGAACACCTGATACCCAGGACCTGGGAATTGGGTGGGATGGCTTGGTCCACTCAGAGGCGTGTAGCATGTAGCATGTAGCATGTAGCATGTAGCATGTAGCATGGCGAAGCTCTGGGAAGGAGGTCGCCCTCTTCCCTCCTCTGGCCTCAGTCCTTCTCTTCCCTCCTCAGTCCTTCTCTTCCCTCCTCTGGCCTCTGTCCTTCTCCTCCCTCCTCAGTCCTTCTCCTCCCTCCTCAGTCCTCAGTCCTTCTCTTCCCTCCTCTGTCCTTCTCTTCCCTCCTCTGGCCTCTGTCCTTCTCTTGCCTCCTCTGGCCTCTGTCCTTCTCTTCCCTCCTCTGGCCTCAGTCCTTCTCTTGCCTCCTCTGGCCTCTGTCCTTCTCTTCCCTCCTCTGGCCTCTGTCCTTCTCTTCCCTCCTCTGGCCTCAGTCCTTCTCTTGCCTCCTCTGGCCTCTGTCCTTCTCTTCCCTCCTCTGTCCTTCTCTTCCCTCCTCTGTCCTTCTCTTCCCTCCTCTGTCCTCAGTCCTTCTCCTCCCTCCTCCTGCGTTCCCTCATCTCTCCATTCGCTTGTTGAAGGACTCCTGCGTCTGCAAATTGAATCACTCTGTCTGAGAAAGGGCAATAACACAATTAGTTTACAAGGCGTCATTTATTCTCTGTCAAAGCTGTGCTCCGGTGACAGTCTGTGTCTGTCCCTTGACCCCTGACCCCTTGTTCAGGTCACATGACGTGATTATTACATCATTGGGGCATCTATTATAGGGGCTGAGAGACACACGATGAGTGAATCTTATTATTCAAATCTGTGTAGCGTCATAATAGAATGCAAAACACGTGACCTTATCAACAGAGAGGGTAAATCATGCAAATACGGTCTGAAGCACAGACATGGGTACCTGTAATGACCGCCTTTTATTTTCCGTGGCTTTCTGTCTAATTATCTGTCCTAACACACTATCTTGACCCTCAGTGATATCACTGATGGGATTTCTTTAACCTTTCAACTTTTTGTCGTTCTTTAACTTTGGTGGGCCTGTATGCTTCCATGATAAAGATAACAAAAAAGGATTAAAAAAAAAGAAATCGCTGTATAAGTATCTGCCTTAACCCTTTGGGGCTGCCCTTGGGATTTTCTTCAGACTTCTTCGGACTAAATGTATATTTGTATTGATTCTTCCATTCATTCTTTTTTTCATTTTTTTCATATGGTTTATATATTAAACATAGTTATTTATATAGTTCATTATTTTTACATCTATTTTTCATGTTTTATTTCGGCAAACTTTCCTTACTTTTGTCTTTGATATAATAGTGTTGTTTGCCATTTGTTCTTGGATAGCTGACCCTTGCCTCGCATGATGTTATTTGACTTGACTAAGCTTACTTTCCTTCTTGTTGCTTTCTTTTTCTTCTGTAATATCAAAAAAGGTGTCACTTCTACAAAAAAAATAATAATAACCTGAATAATAATAGTAATGATGGTACTAGTAATTGCTATTTGTATATTGACCCCCGGGAGGAAACATTTCCTTGGAACATTCCCAGCTCGAGCTGCTGATAACAGTATCCTAGAGAGAAGGGTAAAACAAATCTGTGCCACTATTGTGATTACAGACAATGCAGAGCAGTTTACAGTCTTGCCAAACAAAAGGGGGTTTTCATTTAATCAGAAAGCATGGAAGACCCTGCGGTGTGTAAAGCGCCCTCGTCCAAAGCCCTATTACACAGTTATTCACATCAAAGACTTCCATGTCTCCTAATTGCCAGATCTCTTTTATTGTTGAATTATGTTCTGCTCATGCTCTCGTAAGGCTGAACCAAAAAAAAACACAATACAGTGGGGAAGCCAAATCAAAGGAGCTGGTTCTCTCACTGTGTGCCCATCGTGTTCAGTTTTTAACAGTATAAATATGTGTGTTTCATACATCATGCCGCGGGATACTGGGATAACTGTATTCTCCAGCGATTCTGTAGGAATGCAAAAAGCATGAAACCGTCGGTTTCAACGATGTTATTGCTGCCACATTCGTAAAAAAAAATCTAATGAAATAAAAACTCAGAAGACCTTCACGTTATTTTGTACGTCAGAGTGGGGCTTTATTGCTGACATAATCAAACAGAAAGTTGAGCCGTGTGTATAAAGTGCATCGGATCTATGGTTTTTCCCCTCTTTTCCTTGTTATCTAACTGAAACATAATCAGCATCTAAGTCTGCACTTGCTTCTCATCCAGACACCAAAGCCGCCCGTGCAGAATTGCAAAATAAGCTGAGTGTAAATATGTAATTGCCAGTGCTTATTCCAAGATCTGAAATATTATGGTCCAATATGGATTGCATTAAAATCCTGGTTGTTAGAGCGGTATCGGTTACACTGAAGACATGTAGGGAAATGTGCACCGTCTGCGAATCTGCCGGTGATGAGGGGAGAGAGAGGGGGGAGAGAGCGGGGGAGATGAGGGGGGGAGATAGACGCCGGGGCAGGGTGAGGAAATGGAGGGGAAAGACAGGAGAGGGAGAGGGCATCAAGATGAAAATCTCGCTGTGTGTCTTTCGCAGAACATTGACACGTTATTTAAATCGCCATCACTTAAAAAAACGAGAAAAAAAAAAGCAAATGGTTCACATCATTCCCGCCTTAACGAGAGCTGAGGAAGACCCTGAGGGGGAAGACGAAGGGTCATGTCAGGGAGGATTGGCGGGGTTATGTATAAAGGAATATAACGATAAGGAGAGAGGTGAAGGTTGGATCGACCTGTATATCTGCTCTTTACGGGCGTGAATAGCAAGGCACTGCACATCGGCGTCTGTCGGCATCAGACCTTAACGACGGCCAGGGTTCACCAGGGTGATGTGACGCGCGGGTGTGCGCTCGCGGCGCTGCCTTGTATGTTCTTGTAAGCAAGTGTGTGTGTGTGTCTATGTCTGTGTCTGCATGTGTGTATTGTGTGTTTGTTTGTGTGAAACGGGATACATACTTCGGGCCCCGCGGCCCATCTCTGTCTGCGTCGGAAAGGCAAACTCTGCAATTCTGATGACCGCCGTCCTGTCCCCTTCACTTCCCATCTCTGTCTCCCCTCTGTCTCGCTCCCTCCATCTCTCCATATCACCCTCTCTATCTCTCGCTCCATCTCTCGCTCCTTCTCCACCCGTCTGTCTGAGTCCCTCTTTCCCTCCATGTGTCGCTCCTGCGTCGATCCGTTTCATCCCCTCTTTTGATCGCTGATTGTCTTTCTATTTTTTTATTCTGCTTAAAGCACAGAATGAAATGTTTTCTAACTCTCAAATAAGTACGTCCCGAATTCAAGAACAGAAACTTGTTCTCTTGTGTAGATACACGTTGAATTACATTTGAGCATAATCAATTTACAGACATGAAGATGTTATCATAAAAATGTACCAACCCAGGTTTGATGCACAGTATGGTATGACGAGATATGATAACAATGAATCATGCTTTGGCACGCCGCGCTCCAAATGTTTGAATCCAAAGTAAAAGCGTAAACCGAATCCTGAATGAGGATGGTCCGTCTGGCTCCAGTCTGTTTAGGTAGGAGGCTCCACAGCTCCCTAGCAGGCCTGAGTGAGTGATGAACTGATTAAACCCCCCGAACTAATTAATCTGAATCATTAATTCTGGTCATTAATGCAGCGTGGGCTAACATAGCTCTCCATATAACTCCTTCGCTTCGCTGAGCCGGAATGCCAGCACTTCTATTGGACATTGACCTTTGACCTGTCGGCCAGCCAGCCCGTGCACGAGCAATGCGCACGATCACGTGCACCAGCGTGCTCGACGTGCACCCGCGACCTCGCTCTCTCTCCACGTGGCGACGATCAGCACGTTTACGTCTCTCTCGCTCTCGGGGTTTCTCATTTGGAAAGTCATCTCCGTCCTTCTCTCCCCTCCCCAGCTGCTTGATTTGTAACTTGATTTCAGGATGGGGAAAACCTGTAGATTATCCCGCGTTCGCTAGCAGGGGGGGGAAATCCAGCCCATGTCAGAGAAAGAAGAAATCAATTTTATACAGACTTAACTAGGGGGAAATTGCATATTCCGCCTCCGTGTGCTGATTAGACACTTTCTATCCCTCGCCAGAGACCTGCCTTTTCTATTAATTGCAATTGTGTGTGTTTGTGTGTGTGTGTGTGTGTGTGTGTGTGTGTGCTCACGTGTGTTGCAGGCAATGCGTGTTTTTGCATGTATTTATTTCTGTGTTTGTGTGTGTGCACACGGGCATGCATCTCATTGCTTGTTGGTGTATGCGGGCCTAGAGTATGAGGAGCTCATGCATGCATGCGTTGGTGTGCTGTGATGTGACTGACCCATGATTGCGTGGGGTCCGTTTCCTTTGATCCGCACACCACACTTGTTCCTCGTCGTCTGACTTGGTGGGCCACTTTGCTGTTAGGGATATTGGCTGTTTCCTGTGAGTGGTGCCATGTTGTGGGTGCAGGGTGCGTTCAGCCAGGGTAGAGATGAGATCATTGGGTATTTATGAGCCAACATCATTTCACATGACAGAATGATATATTACCGGTAAATTTGAATGGACCCTCCCTACTGGAACCCTCACACACACACACACACACACACACACACACACACACACACACACACACACACACACACACACACACACACACACACACACACACACACACACACACACACACACACACACACACACACACACACACACACACACAGTGGTGGAAATTCCGGAACCAAGTCAATCATAAACTGACCAAACTGGGTAGAATGAAGAGTAACCCAAACAATTATGGGTTATTTATTATTATTTTTCCAATTGTATTTGAGTAATAGCGATACAATATCATGCAACAAACAATAAAACATAACATACAATAATCTAAGGTCTAGATGGGAGTTCCCCCAGAGCCACAAGCTGAAGTCCCCTGCATGGGAATTCAGCCTGTGCTGCTCCAAGAGCTGCCCCAGCTGAAGTCCAATGCATTGACTTCTTATGCAGTGGCACAGGTCTCAGAACTGCTGAGATCAGCTTTGCTCCACACATGATGTGTGATGGAAAAATCCATCATGGTGTTTCCCCTTCATCATGTAAGCTCCGTCTACCATTCCTTGCATTGTCTAGCCCCTCTACTTGTTCCTAACATTATCTAACGTTAACCTTCATGCCCAGGGTATACCGGGCATGAGGGGGCAGAGATCCCCTTATGCATTCTTCTCCTTGATGAGAATACATGAAACTCTGTTCTTTAAGTAAACAGTATTTGATTTGATCGTTGACAATAATAATGTGGGTTTCATGGTGGTGACTTCTCAGTTAGACCCTTTGACCCTTGACCAACCCAAGGGTGTCAGCGGAAAAGCATCATCAACAAATGGCAGTTACAGAAACAGAATGTGAAAACATAATTTTGGCATTGCAACACACACATACACACACACACACACACACACACACACACACACACACACACACACACACACACACACACACACACACACACACACACACACACACACACACTTTCAAGCACACACACTTTCAAACACACACACATTCACACACACACACTTTCAACCACACACACACACACTCGCACACACACACACTTTCAAAGACACA
Organism: Gadus morhua; assembly: GCF_902167405.1. Lineage (NCBI taxonomy): Eukaryota > Metazoa > Chordata > Actinopteri > Gadiformes > Gadidae > Gadus > Gadus morhua. The sequence goes on along the minus strand of NC_044056.1, from coordinate 2,611,660 downwards.
CACATACACACACACACACACACACTTTCAAACAAACCCCCACACACACTTTCAAAGACACACACACACACACACACGCACACGCACACACAGTTTCAAACACATTTATTTTTTCTCCCCGATAACAGAGTTTTAAAAGCTGATGACCAATTTGTTAGACCAGCGTGGCGTGGACAAGGGCACAGAGATTTTAGTTCCTCTCCTCCTGTCCTCTCCTCCCTCCTTGCTCCCAGACGGGGGCTAATCTGCCGGGCAGGAAGAAGGGACTCAAAGTCATTTCTCTAATTGCTTTCATAAGGTGCCCTTTCACACTGCGCCCCCCTCGCTCTCTCTCACTCTCTCTCTCTCTCGCTCTCGCTCTCTCTCTCTCTCTCGCTCTCTCACTCTCTCACTCTCTCACTCTCTCGCTCTCTCACTCTCTCTCCCTCTCGCTCTCTCACTCTCTCACTCTCTCGCTCGCTCGCTCTCGCTCTCGCTCTCGCTTTCGATCTCTCTCTCTCTCTCTCTCTCTCTCTCTCTCTCTCTCTCTCTCTCTCTCCCCCTCCCTCCCTCCCTCTGGCTCTCTCTCACCGCTCTTCCTTATAATGTCTGCCCCTGTCGTTGAGACATGAGTGTCCCCCTCACTGCCGGACCCTGTAGTCCGTCCTGAAGGCTCTCGGTCCAGACGGGGGTGAAGCCGTTTCTTTTTTTATTTAACCTCTGACTCCCTCTCTTCTGGCACCTGGACCATCACCTTCACTCCTGTTTAAGGCCACAAGTGCTGCCATTTAAGTGCTTTCACCG
>NC_044056.1:2590877-2600877 GCF_902167405.1 Gadus morhua | reverse complement strand
CATAACAATCCACACATTAATTTTCCAGCATCCAGTTTTTAATTAATCCGGTAGGCAGTCTTAAACACAGGGTACACAAATTGCCTTCGGCCTCATAATTAATTCTAATGGAAGAAATTAAAAATTGGTGGCGTGTGTTTGGGTTGTTCGGCTGTTACCGTGGTTTCCGAGCTCGCTGAAGCGACACTGTCACCCGACAAGCATTTGTCCTTGCCCCTGACCAATCCTGCCATCTTTGTTCGCTGTCACATGATCGGGGGAACGTTTCGAACCATGTCTGAGATTCCTTTATTTGTTTTCAAGGAAGCAGTGTCACAGTCACATAATCAGGTTTCTATTAAGGCTTAATCGATACTTCTGTAAGGACAGCAATGTGTTTATTATTTTAACTTTGGATCATCGTTTCAACCCGCCTTCCGCATGGGCCTTCAGTGTCTGCCGGTGTGTCTGGTGGTCCTATGGTTTGGTTGTGACCGAGCGGCAGCCAAACCCCCTGTTTCTGAAGCCCCAGTGGTAGTCCAACGTGCAGTTCCTCCCAGGGCCTGTAGGTTGTTTGTGTCGGGTGAGGGCAAAACGACCAGTGACCCTTCTACCATCCTTATAGATAGGTACTATTGAATATTAATGAGGTTTGGCCATAGACTGTTGCAAGGCGGCCATTCAATTCCCCGCCCCCAGCGGGTCGACAATTTCAAGCAATGGCGGCGGCAGTTACGTGAAATCAACGACCTCATAACGGCGGTGTGTGAGCCAACGGGTGACGTCACAGACGCTACCTTCACGTTTATTTACAGTCTGCGGGAGAGACTCCCCTCCCTGGCCTTCTGTGTGAAAGGGTTTTAGGATGGCTATGAAAGGGTTTTAGGATCTCCGTCGATAGTGTTGTTTTCCTTGGCTCTCCGCCAGCTCCATTCAGCGTCTCCTGTAGCTGTCAGACCCTGGGGGATGTCGCCCTGGAAACCACTGTATCATATCAGCGTTACGCCGTCGGTGTCTCCTCGGGCCTGCTGAGGTCTACTGGACCGATAACACTCTGGAACCGGACACCTCTCTTCCTCTCCCTCCCTCCCCTCCTCTCCTCCTCCTCCCCTCTCTCCCTCCATCTCTTCTCCCTCCCTTCCTCTCCTCCTCCTCCCCTCCCTTCCTCCTACTCTCCTCCTCCTCCTCCTACTCCTCTTCCTCCTCCTCCTCTTCTCTCTCCCTCCTCCTCCTCCTCCTCCTCCTCCCCCCTCCTCCTCTTCTCCCTCCTCCTCATCTTCCTCATCCTCCTCCTCCTCCTCCTCCCCTCCTCCTCCTCCTCCTCCTCCTCCTCCTCCTCCTCCCCTCCTCCTCCTCCTCCTCCTCCTCTTCCTCTATCTCTTTCTTCCAGGCCTTTAATGTCATAAGTAGACCCCCCTCTACATACTGAACCTGCTGGAGCCCCTTTTTCTGCAATTCATCAAAACAGATTAACTTAGTTTGCACTCTTTTTTTCCCTCAGAAAATGTTATTTTCCAAATTTGAATCAACGTCCGGTGAGCTCATGACAAATGGATAGACGGACGGTCGTTAGATTTACCTGAAATGATGGCCAACAGGAATCCATGATTTACTTGTAATTATGTAATTCAGGGTTATCACGGTGTGCATTAAGCATCAGAAAATGATGTTCCATCAAATCCATGGCGATGTTGCGTAATCTGGTCTGTCGGTTTCCTTCTGTTCCTTCAAGCCGGTTTTAACGTGTGGAGTCTATTTACCCTCCTGGCTAGGTGGCCACGCGGGATAGCAATTATCCTACAGTCACTTTACAGTACAGCCCAATGAAGCTACAGTGATTCAAACTCACAGGAAGTACAAACTACACCAAAGTGTAGTTTAAAAAGAGTTCATTAGATGCCTTTGACACACGTATTAATATCATTTTTGACAGTTTGTTGACGATATATTTTGTAGGTGTGTCGTGGATGAATCTCTCTGTGATATGTTTGTTTTGAATTTAGTTTTCAGATCCCCTTTTAAATGTATTATACTGATACTAAAACCGTGTCCCGTTGCCTCGTGTCATATATTCAGCGGTAGTGATGTTTTCTGATGAACACACAAGCGTCCAGAGTGCATAACACCAAGGCTCCTGACACCCCAGAGTGCTTATTACCGTGTCGTTATGCTCTGTCATTCTGTTATACAATAACAACATCAGACGCATTCCTTTCTATAAAACATTTTACTGCATCATTTTGACCCTCCTCAATTTGCTCAACTGTCGAATGCCAAAAAATACGAAACTACATTTTGGCCTAACATGCAGGTCCGATTTGGCCTAACATGAGGTCCTTGTGCAGCCCTAACCCCCCTGTATCCCTGCCCCCCCCCCCCAGCCCTCTGCACGTCCTTGTCTGCAACGCGGCGGTGTGCACCCAGCCGTGGCGTCTGACGGAGGACGGGCTGGAGTCCACCTTCCAGATCTGCCACCTGGGCCACTTCCTGCTGGTGCAGGGGCTACAGGAAGTCCTGCGGCGGTCAGCGCCCGCCCGCGTCGTCGTGGTCTCCTCCGAGTCCCACAGGTAAGGTGGTGGGGGCGGGCGGGGGGGGGGGGGGGGGGCATGAGGTCTTCTGAGGCCCCGGATCAGAGATGGTTAAGGGAGGTGAACGCTTTCAAAGGGGTTGGTTGAGGTTAGATGTAGCGAGTTGATTCAGCGTTGAATTATAGTGCTGTATTTTGTATCGGACTGTTTTAAATGGTTATGTGTAGGACACAAGGTTTAAGAGTGTTGTGGAGTTGAGTTCAGAGTGAGGAGCACATGTGCATCATGTGAAATGTCTACCTGGTTGCAAACTAGGAGCGTGGCCCGCTGTGAAGGCGCGCTCTATATCATGGCTCCTATCGCCGGTAAAAATAGCAACGCACACATGTAATGAGTCGGCGATAAGTGGCCCATGGGCCTGGTTCTGCTGAGAAGGCACGACGTCCCCCTTAAGACGTACAGAACATCTACCGTACCGCGGACGTACAGAACATCTACCGTACCGCGGACGTGCAGAACATCTACCATCCTTAAGACGTACAGAACATCTACCATCCTTAAGACGTACAGAACATCTACCGTACCGCGGACGTACAGAACATCTACCATCCTTAAGACGTACAGAACATCTACCAACCTTAAGACGTACAGAACATCTACCATCCTTAAGACGTACAGAACATCTACCAACCTTAAGACGTACAGAACATCTACCATCCTTAAGACATACAGAACATCTACCAACCTTAAGACGTACAGAACATCTACCAACCTTAAGACGTGCAGAACATCTACCAACCTTAAGACGTACAGAACATCTACCAACCTTAAGACGTACCGAACATCTTCCGTACCGCGGACGCTTTGCAGCGCTGCACACCAACATGGCTGCCGAGGTGCTCTTCATGACTCTGGCGGTCGCTACTGGTTACAGCAAACTATTCCTAAACAACTCCCTTCAACATCCCATCCAGGAATAAGGAAAGCGTCATTTTTTTATGGTTAACTTTTTTTCCACACATAACTAAGAAGTACCAAAAGTGAAAGTACTTATATTCCGGCATGATGACTCCTAATCCTCAATGCATCACTGGGAGCTGATGATCCCGTCGGCGGTATCAAGTCGGAGGCATTCAACCGTCAAACCTTCTGGAGTCTCCGGGTCTCAAGCGTCGAGAACACCCCCCCCCACCTCGCCCCCCCCCACCTCGGCCCCCCTCCCACCCCGTTTCCCACCAACCCCAGCAGCACCAATAAGTTCACAGCTAGTTCCCCACTCCGGGCCGATAGATCAGCCTCAGCGGCTGCGTGTTGTCATGACATGACGGCTTCACTCACACAGCCCCCCCCCCCCCCCCACCCCCCCCACCACCCCCCCACACGGGCTGTCGGCTTACATTAAAGCTATCATCAACATGATGGATGGACTGATCAGCCCAAATTTACTCTCATCACATTTCTGTTCTGACGCCGTCTCTCTCTCTGACCCCCTCCTCCCCCCACACACACACACACACACACACACACACACACACACACACACACACCCTGATTCAGCCCCTTCTGCTCCCTCTCCACCTCTCTATCATCAGTTTATATATATATATATATATATATATATATATATGTGGCGCTGCTGTATTCTCTCCCTCAGCTTCCTTTTCTCGCTCGACCTCTCGTCCGTCACTCCCCGCCCCGTCGACAGACGTGATGATGTTCTGCTATTTATTTCTGTATCGATCCGCTCTCGATCACTTTGTGATCATGAGACGGTGCGTGAGTGTAGTTTGTGTCTGTGTATGTGTACGCATGTGTTTAAGGGGATGCGCGCGTGCGTCTGTGTGTCTTCGATTGTGAATGTTTTTGTGTGTATGTGTGTGTAATGTATTCTATGTATTGGTGGCGTTTGTGTGCGTCTGTCTGTGTGTAAATGTGTATATAAATATATTTGTGTGATGGTTTGATAGTCAATATGTGCGTGTGTGTGTGCATATGTTTGTGAGCACGTATGTCTATGTATGTATCTATATCTATATATATATATATATATATATATATGTATCTGTGTGTGTGACTGTGAACGTTTATGTCAATGTGTGTGTGTGTGTGCCTGTGCCTGTGTGTGTGTGTGTGTGTGTGTGTGCGCGCGCGTGTCCGTGTGCGCTGAGCGGACCTCCATCGATCCAGGCCGGACCACAGATCGGAGTGATTGATTAGCGCTTGGCAGAGTGACCCGGCGCTGCCGCTGAGTTATTCCAGCAGATCAGCCGTCCCGCGGACGCCGTGAGTTATGCTACGACGGCGGACCGGCGAGCGCCACGGAGACACGCCTTGACACTCTTATCCGCCAGGGTCACGGCACGCGCGGGCGCGGCTATCCCTCGCCACGGCGGGGGAGACGCGCGAGAGTCGCCAAAGAAATCACATGACATATCCTAAAGTGCGTATTGACTCGCGCAGATTGATGAAAGACCCCGCTCACACAGTAAAAAAATAGGAAATAAATCCGTCGCAAGAGAGTTATTGTACCGCTGCCGTGGAATCCTTTTGGCAGCGGACAGGTCGCTGAGGATGGAGCTGAACTGATACCGAGCTGGTGTTCCCACCGCACATCTGCACCCCCCCCCCCCCCCCCCCCCCCCCCCTCCTCAGTGGCCTGCAGTCCTCATCAAAGAGGCTGCGGGCCGGACCACAGAGTCAGTTACACAGCAGCACAGAACAGAGGGAGCCGGGAATGGCCTCTATCTCGCACGGCATCTGCCCTTCTGTCCACCTCATTTCACACTCTATATTGCGTTTTTTTCAAGTCAGTCCCCCCCCCCGTCCCCCCCCCCCCCCCCGTCCCCCACACTCCCTTTTTTGTGTGTGGCGTTATTTTTCTATCGCACGTGGACTCCATTTCCTGTTTATTCACCTAGTCCCGCTTCACAAGTGCCGTGTGACCTACGACCCCAGAAGCATATTGTAATCCCTAAGCTCCCTTCCACTGACCTCTGAGGTACAGGCGGGACAGAGACATGGACACATGCGTAATGGATCGACACTTTATCAGCTCCCACACAGGGGCAGGGATTGGAATTGGAATTAGACCGGACACCCTGTTCGGGGTGTCCTCTTCCTCCTCCTCCTCCTCCTCCTCTATCTCCTCCTCCTTCTCCTCCTCCTCCTCCTCCTCCTCCTCCTCCTCCTCCTCCTCTATCTCCTCCTCTATCTCCTCCTCCTCTTCCTCCTCCTCCTCTTCCTCCTCCTCCTCCTCCTCCTCCTCCACTTGCGCCACGGGATCTACTCTGCTCCCCACCTAGTCCTCAATAAAGTATTCTATAGGAGATCGAAATTGCAATATCCTCTTCAGTACATTTATGATTGATTCATTGATGAGATCAACATTATACATTTCACTGGCTCAGGTCTGTGTCCTCGAAATGAAAAACCTCCTTCCCGTGTAACTCGGGCCCTGGTGCCACAACGACATGTTAACCAACATGTTAACTGATGGCATGGTTACTTAAAAACAACAAAAAATAAGCAACCGCTCTGGGCATTTTACAGAATTGATTTATCAACCTCCACTTGCTTAAGTAGTTGTGAAGTCGCAGCACATGAAATGGAAAGCCTGCAGATGCTGTAATTTAGCCGAGCAAGGATATGGCGGGAGGCGACGGTAAACAAGCTGCAGCCAGCTTGTAAAATCACAACAAGGAAGCCAGGTGACATTTTGAGTGGTTGTTTTCTAATGACTGGATTAATATGTAGAATGTGTTCCGCTGGTTTGCAGTCTCAGGGTGTCTGACACGTGCACACACGCACAAACACACACGCACACACACACACACACACACGCACAAACACACACACAAACATGAAGGCCAGCTTTCAGCGCTGTTCATTGGGAGGTTTTGTGTGACTGTTGTGTGTGTGTGTGTGTGTGTGTGTGTGACTGTGACAGAACACAGTGAATGGTGTAATGTTTAAGGAGGCCTTGTCAAACATCTGGACTTTAACAGCTCTGTCTCAGGCAATTAAAGAACATCATGTCACGCCTTTTGATTTGTATGCAGCCAGTGGCACGCATACGGACACACAAACACATGCGCAGATGTGCCGTGTACAAAGACACACACACACACACACACACACACACACACACACACACACACACACACACACACACACACACACACACACACACACACACACACACACACACACACTTGTTCTTTTCATACTCTCTTATCAGACTTTTCATACGTTCCTTTATGGACTGTAAGTGAAGAGAGGAAAAAGAAGAGAGAACGACGTGTAGCATAAGAACCCCGGGTTGGACTCGACCCTGGGGTCTCCACACGGAGTGTCGCCTTGTGGTTCACAGCCCAGCGGGGTTGGAGCCACAGAGCCGCCCAACTAATAAAATGAATCTTTCGGTAAAGATTTTATTTTTTTCAAGATTGCAATTTTATGCTTTATTATAGAGTGAGATAGAGAGGAAGGTATTGGAGAGAGAGAGAGGGAAGGAGATTGCAAGGACCACGGGCAGGATTCAAACCCGGGACTCTGCGATCAGGACCGGGCCTATAGGGTACGGGTCACCGGGGCGCCCCACTTCCCTGTTTACTGAGCGTTGGATCAGCCTTCAGCTTCCTCCCTGCCTCCCCGTTCCATTCACCCCGGCCCTGCTCCTCTCTGCCCCCCCCCCACCCAGGTTCACCGACCTGGTCGACTCCTGCGGCAAGGTGGACCTGGAGCTGCTGTCCCCGGCCCGGAGCAGCTACTGGTCCATGCTGGCCTACAACCGGGCCAAGCTCTGCAACGTGCTGTTCAGCGCCGAGCTGCACCGACGGCTCTCCCCGCACGGCGTCTCCTGCAACGCCGTGCACCCTGGGAACATGATGTACACGGCGATCCACCGCAGCTGGTGGCTCATGACCCTGCTCTTCACCCTGGCCCGGCCCTTCACCAAGTCTATGGTAAGGGTCGTCTCTTGAGCGTCGTCCAGTCACCGGTCGGGGGTCGCTTCCGCTGTCTGTTTTGTCGGCCATTGTTCGGTTGTCGTCGCTTCGATTGTTACTCCCGCCGGGAGGATGAATTTCGGTCGCCGTGATGAAAGAGTTTTTTGAGTTTTTATCTGTGGGTGCGTGCATTTTTAACATGCACGTGTTTGTGTGTGTGTGAGTGTGAGTCTGAGGACAGTGACTTGGCGTGTTTGTTCTGGCTCGTTTCAGAGAGAGAGAGAGAGAGAGAGGCTCCCCTCTCTCACTCAGATAGAGTGTGTGTGTTAGCGTGTTTGTTTTCATTCCCTCTCGGAGCCCCCCCTGTCCCTCTGTGTTTAACCCTCCTCTTCAGCCGAGGAGGGGGTTCACTCCTCACACAGGGCACTGTGGCCTCCCCCCCCCCCCCGCTGAGGCTGTGCAGTGTTCACAACACACATCCGCTTCCAGAGGGTCGACTGCTGGCGTGTTGTGGGCCTGATGACGGTGTGTGTGTGGTGTGTGTGTCCCTGCTGTGATGTTATCTTTGGGTCAATGCCGCTAAGCCACATAAGATCAGGCGCTGTGCTTTTAATGATTCACTATGTAAAGCAGGTTTGTAGACGACGGGGCAGTGTTTAAAACATGGCCAGGGTGGAATGTTTTTGTCGCATCGCACTAATCAGTATATTAATTAAAGCATATCAAAACATACAATCTTCGTTAATACGTGTTATACCAATGATTGCTTAGAATATATCTATTCCAATACAGTCCAATACATATGAATGCCAATGAGACATATGAACATACAGTACTTTCATCTCCCGGTGTCCTCTGTCATTCAGCGTGTGCGTGCGTGTTTGCATGTGTGTGTGCGCAAGTGCGGATGCGCACACGCGCGTGTGTGTGTGTGCGCTTGTGTGCGCTTGTGTGTGTTCAGCTATGTATTTGTGCACGTTTCCAGGTGAATAAGAGACGGTTATGAGAGCCATGTGCCTGAGGTTAACGTTCATACACTCTTCAGAGATTACCTATAAAAGCCAACAGCGGGTGATTTAGGGGCGCGCGCGGCGCTGCCGTCCTCTGTACTGGACGCCCTGGATGGATCGGGACCACTCTACCCTTTAGGCTCCACGGAGCCCTAATGCAGGCTGTCCTTTGACTATTACATCTTTCCATTAGCTACTCTTCATCCTTTATCAATTTAGTGTTTTCACTGAGGGTCGGGCGGGACGGGGGGACGGGGGGACGTTGGAGCGTTGTTCTGATCCATCAGGTCTGACAGACCCCCCCCCCCCTTCCCCCCGGGCCCACATTTGTCTCTCCTCTCTTTGACACGGCGAGAGATGAACCGTTGCTCGGAGCCCTTCGCTAAATGCCAAGACGAACATTTCCTCAAGTTCACGGCTCCTGGCTCCGCCCTTACCTCTCTCAACCGTCGAACGCCGTGAAGAACTTCCGAACCACCGTCGCCAAAAAAGCAATAAGCAAACAAAAAAAAAAAACGATCTGTATGGATCTGCTTTTGTCCCCCGGTGAATCTTCCCCCCCCCTCCTCCTCTTCTCCCCCCCCCCCAAAAGTAGTACCTTGAAAAATGTATAAAATGCACTTTTGAATCGTGGGGTTGTGAGTCCTGTAGAGCGGGGGGGTAAAGGGGTGTTAGCGTTGTGGGCCGGTGAGCAGCTCGTTTAGAGGTGCCGGTTCTCCTTCAGAAACAGGGTCAGTGGGTTGTGTTCGTTTTTGTATTTTCTCCAACATGTGGTTTTAATTAAAACGGGTGTAGATGTTTGTAAATATTAAAGGACAAAGGTAGATCTGGTAATTAAATTCTGGCTTGCTGACATAGCGATTAGCAGGGCTAATGTGTGTGTCTGATAAAGGCCAAACGTGCGCACGTACGCACGCACACACACACACACACACACACACGCGCACACGCACACACACACGCGCACACGCACACACACACACACACACACACACACACACACACACACACTCGCGCGCACACACGACCTCCCATGCACACGCACACACACACACACAGACACAGACACACACACAAACACACAGGCCGAAACACACACCCAACCTCCCACACACACACACACACACACACACACACACACACACACACACACACACACACACACACACACACACACACACACACACTCCGGCACACCTTTAAGTGCAGAGCATTTGCTCTTATTTAAACGTGGTGGGTTGATAAGACCCCTGGAAGAGTATCCTCTTCAGAACGCCTCCTCTCTGCCGCCACATTAACGGCTTAATAAAACAGTGATATTATTTCAGTTATTGGTTGCGGGAATACCGAGATGCTATCGCTTTAATTGCTTGCGTACGCTTGCGGGATCCTTTGAGATTGTTCTGGGATGCAAACATAAGCAGAACGTCTTCTCCAAAAAAAACAATCACTGGCCCCGTGTGTCTCTCTCACACAAATAACCGCCATCTCATATAAAACGCCGCTCTGATTTACGGAGGGGGGGGGCACACACACA